>NC_092639.1:54870787-55170787 GCF_039555335.1 Amphiura filiformis | reverse complement strand
TTTCAGTACATATCCATGAAAAAAGCATATTCCCAAAATTTCAGTTGATTGCGTTTGCGAGTTATGCATGATTATGTGTATCAGTTCAGTTCAGTTCAGTTTTATTTTCTCAACACACATACATATAAATAACATGATATAGAAAAAAACATTTGTAATAAATTAGTAACAATGCAATGCCAAATAATTTACAGTTGAGATACCATTATTAATATTACAAAATATATTTAACAATGTGTATTACACTGTGTATTACACTGCTCCATAGACAATACGTTGTAATTTCGTTCTGGTGCACCAGAACGAAATTCAAATTTCACGATATCTTTGCTAAGCGAATTAATCTGCAAGAAATATTTTGTACATAAACATTATGTAGCCAGAGGTTTCCAGTGATATAAAAATCTCAACTTTTTTTAGAAAAGTGGGGGATGAGGCTGTGGATCACGAAATGCCCTTTTAATGCAGCAAACTGCAACTTTTACATTGGTATCCTCCTTAGGTTTCAGGATCGCCGTGTCTTTATTTCTTGAACAATTTTAACGAATAAGGTCTTAAATTTGTGCTAAAAGTTGCACCTATAGGTGCAACTTGCAACTTTTAGCTTTTCATTGGCTTACTGTACATGAAGAAAGCTCCCATTGTGTAATTCTTTGGCCTGAAAAATGGATTGTTGGCCCTAAAGCTGAGATGTGCAGATGCTCACTATAGCTCACCATGGCCAAAATATGGCAAAAGCAGTGAACTAAAACTTATCAAATAGAAGTTTGTCAGGGAAACACTGGACAATTTGCTTTGAGCATCCATTGGAGTACAAATGCTACTTTTGCAGCAAATTTCAACACTTTGACCTTGTACAAACTCCAAAATTTGAATTATTACTAAAACTCATTGGACAACAAAGGGCAAAATCATCTAAAACACCAGTATCTACCTTCCTAAATGGAGCAATTGATCTGGTATGGAAGCCAAGTGAGCTGCACGGGGGCTGGGGTTGAAGAAGAAAAAAACGAATGATGTTGGGAAGGCCCCCTTGGAGCCAATCAAGGTGGAGGGCTTGGGTGAGTGGCTGAAAGGGATATCAAAGGTGGAGGCATATATCTTCAGAAAATACAGAGTACACTACACCAAATACCAACTATGCCAATATTGGTCATCATGCCCAGATATCCAATATACATGTAAGGATCAAAGATGGACATGTACTGCTACATAGATATGGCAAATGCAATTAGGCAGAAGACAACACTAAATGGCAGTTGTAACTAGCCAAGTTTCTTTAGATCATACATTGTAGGTCATCACGCCAACAAATGCAAGGAAAATCATGAAAAAGTAGCAAATTAGAGCAGTCAAGGAATATGCAAACAACTACTTCTACTTCCTTTACATGTTTCTGAAGATGAGACACTTGCAGTGCGAAAAAAGAAAACCACTAACCTCCTGAGAAGCGAACAAATTAGAAGGCTTCCCGTTCTAAAACTAGGCATCTAATTCATCCTCTTACTAGATATGAAATGCAGGAGCAGACAACATGAATATATTTGTTATGGCTGCGGTAGGGAACCTTTTAGATATACATGTACAAGATGGATCCTCCCAACGACCTAATCTTGAGAAAGGGTAACTTCAGGAAGTTTTGCAAGAATAGTTCATGGCATCGCTTGCAAGATGTCACAAATACCTTAGACCTTCAGTGTATGTGCAAGAAATTTCACTCTGACGGTTATACTCATGCCCTAAGAGGAGACTGAGGTCATTCCAGAGAGACAGCAAGAGTATCATTGTATATTATAGGTTGGAGAACAAGGAGATCTTAGAGCAGGAAAAGACAAAAATGGTGGATGATGGAGTCGTCATCACATTTGACACACAGAAGGTGGTTGTGTCGAATATACATGAAGAAAGCTCCCATCATTTAACTCTTTGGCCTGAAAAATGGATTGTTGTCCCTAAAGCTGAGATGTGCAGATGCTCACTATAGCTCACCATGGACAAAATGTGGCAAAAGCAGTGAACTAAAACTTATCAAATGGAAGTTTGTCAGGGAAACACTGGACAATTTGCTTTGAGCATCCACTGGAGTACAAATGCTACTTTTGCAGCAAATTTCAACACTTAGCTCCAAAGTTTGAATTATTACTAAAACTCATTGGCAAACACCATGAATAGGTGGAAAATTCTAAAAATGTCTGGCCAATATAAGGACCATATATTACAGTCTTGACCAATAGCTATATAGTCCATTTGCTGATACTGATAAGAAGCTACATATTTCAGCATTCAAGACGAGAGAAAAAAGACTGCTGAACAAGTCCACCTTGGATGCTCAGTGCTCGAGAAATTAGCAAAGACACAATTACGTAATATCCATTTAGTTTTCCCCATAACTTTGCATTATTTATACACTTTCAGAGTTCAGTCATTGCCTATTCCTTGGATGGAGAATCTGTTGGAGGATTCCAGTACATGCCACAGAATTTCCCTGAGTTGGGGCTTCCACATGTTAAAGCTGAGCGATACCACTATGACAAAGCATTGGCAACATCCTTATCTGATCTTGAACCCCAGATTGCAAGTGGACTACGAGCTCCTGGAAAAGACCCTGCAACATTTGGGTGATGTGTCACGGAAAATGTACATGTCTGCAAACCAATTTCCAGACAAAGTCTTGCGATACAGTTTTGTATTTTGAAGATTTATACCATTAATCAGAATGGAGAGGAGGAAATAGTTTTTGAAGAGAAGCGGCCAATCCCGCAACTGAATTGCAGACCACTGCTGATAGCTTTAGCAGATGAAAATGATTATTATACATTTACATCTTTAACTGGCACCTTATTCATGTTAAGACATCACCTAGAACACAGCACTCTCCACTTGCACAACACTTTTGGGTCTAGTTGGGACCTTTTAAGGTCAACATGTTTAGCACAATGTTTGATTAAAAGCTGGAACGTAAAGTAGCAGGGCTCGCTGGACCATCATCTATATTTTTGTGCACTATGTCTGCAACAAGACATCATGATGCACATGAAACTACTTTTGGCCACAAAATTTGGGCCACAAAATTTGGGCCACAACAAACAGCTGGGCTATTTTTTTGGAAGCAAAGGCTTTAATTTGAGATCAACACAAATTCACAATATTAATTAACAGCAAATAACTTCGGGAAAATCATCAAAACTATTGAAAGTAAGTGAACCTTCCAAGTCATTAATCACAACCGTTATAGGAAACTACAACCTCGGTGGAATTAAAACAATACAGTGGGGCATTCAACATGAACCATTAGCTGTGCAGACCTATGTATGAGTCTAAAAAGTGTTGAGTGCAATCTGCCAGTCGTGTGGTCTTTTAGGGGCATCTGTATGTCTTTACTTCCTTTTTATACAGACAACCATGTACAGGGAATTTGCATGAGGAAAAAAAGTACACAGATTTGCAGCTTCTGATGAAACTTTTTCAAAAATGCAGAAAATGTGGAATAGATTGTAATGTACAGATGGGCCACCCACAGAACTCTGGATCACAGTTAAAGGCTGTGGTGGAATGTAAAGATTGTGCCTATAAGTACAAGTGGTATATCCCACCAAAGGTGGGAGATTTCCATGCAGGCAATATATTATTAATCGGCGGCAATTCTCTTTACAGGGGATATCAAATACATAGTGTTCTAGTCAGAGCTACTGAAACTTTTTCAGAAATGCAGAGCATGTGGAATGGGCGGTAATGTTCAGAAGGTCCACCCACAGAAGTCTGGATCACAGTTAAAGGCTGTGGCGGAATGTAAAGATTGTACCTGTAAGTACGAGTGGTATACCCACCAAAGGTGGGAGATTTCCATGCAGGCAATATATTATTATCGGCGGCAATTCTCTTTGCAGGTGCAAGCCCCGCAAAGGTGCTGAAAGTATTCAGCCACATGAGCTTACCGGGGATATCAAATACATAGTGTTCGAGTCAGAGCTAATGAAACTTTTTCAGAAATGCAGAGCATGTGGAATGGGCTGCAATGTTCAGAAGGTCCACCCACATAACTCTGGATCACAGTTAAAGGCTGTGGCAGAGAGTAAAGATTGTGCCTATAAGTACAAGTGGTATACCCACCAAAGGTGGGAGATTTTCATGCAGGCAACATCTTGTTATCGGCGGCAATTCCCTTTGCAGGTGCAAGCCCTGCAAAGGTGCTGAAAGTGTTCAGCCACCTAAGCTTATTCTTGGTTAAAAGCAAACATAACCCCCATATTCAAAAAAGGCAACAGAACTCAGGCATCAAATTACCGTCCCGTCTCACTCACCTCAATTTGCAGTAAAATACTTGAACACATAATACATTCAAACATCATGAAGCACTTCAACAAACACACAATCCTTACAGACAAACAACATGGCTTCCGTCAAGGCATTCTTGTGAAACACAACTCACACTCACAACACAAGACCTGGCAAGATCACTCGACAATAAGTCCCAGGTAGACATGATAATAATGGACTTCTCCAAAGCCTTTGACGTCGTCCCACACAACAGACTTATTTCCAAATTACAAACATACGGCATACGAAACTCAACTCTGGCCTGGATCAGTAGCTTTCTCAAGCATCGTACCCAGAGGGTTGTTGTCAGTGGCGAGAAATCGGCCTGGTCAAATGTTCTTTCTGGCATCCCTCAGGGTACGGTGCTGGGACCGCTGCTGTTCCTGGCCTACATCAACGATCTTCCTGACAAAATTAATTCATCTGTGCGCTTGTTCGCTGACAATTGTGTCATCTATCGCGAAATAAGAAACGAACACAATGCCCAAATGCTTCAAGATGATTTGAACACCCTTAGTCTCTGGGAGGAGAAGTGGCTGATGAAATTTAATTCACAGAAATGTTTTGTCATGCTTATCACCCATGCCCCCCAAGGAATTTTCCTATACCCTCAGTGGTGACACTTTATCAACTACCAACAGTCATTCTTATTTAGGAATTAACATTACTAACATTACTAACCTTAGCTGGAATAATCATATTCAGGAAACATGTGCTAAAGCAAACCGTACCCTTGGTTTTATCAAACGCAACTTGTATTCATGTAATCAGACCACAAAGCTCCTTGCATATAGATCATTTGTTCGTCCATTGACAGAGTACGCCTCTTCAGTCTGGGATCCCTATACCAACAAAAACATCAACCAGCTGGAATCCGTGCAAAGAAGAGCTGCACATTTTATAGTAGGTGATTACTCAAACAGGGAGCCGGGATGTGTCACAAATGCTTAAAGACCTTTCACTCGAGGAGCTGTCAGCGAGGAGAAGAATCAGGCGTCTATGCATTTTCCAACAAGCTAGACAAGGTCACCTATCCCTGCCCATCGGAAATCTCCTGCAGCCTGTCCAGCGTCTGTCACGGCACCAACATTCAAATTCATACTCCAAATTACAAACCCGCAAAGACTGCTATAAGCATTCATACGTACCCAACACGAATCACCTCAATGTTCCTCAACTACAACAGATTTCAGTCAGCTAATACATTAATGTCTGCTTAATCAGTTGTGATGGCCGCTTTGCAACATCAATTCCTCAGGCACGCCACTGGAAAGAAACAGAAGCTGTATTTAGTAGCATCAGCATGTTGCAAAGAATGTTATAAGACTCTTAAATCTGAAGAGGAAATATTTTCTACGTTCAAACCGTCAGAGGCACCCCCACAATACTGGAAAGAACTGAAGCAACTGGGGTGTGTACCTTTTTTCTCACTGGATCTGCAGCAGAATTTCAGTGGACTGACATTATACATGTAGTAGGCTGCATATATGGCAAGACTGAAGAGGATGTCAACAGCATGTCCTGGCAGAGAAAACGACCCAGTGGTTGTTGCTGGACAAATTAATTACATCTTGGAGCAGCTGTGGGGGAAAGTTATCTTGAGTGGGGCTCATCCAATTATCTTGAACTATGACAGACGCAAAGAAATGAAAGGCAATTATATCTATTATACTTTATATGTCTACAAAATACAGTTTGTATTGCCTATAAAGATCAAAAGTCTCCTCAAAAATGTCTCTATAGTGTACTAAATGCTATAGCCATTGTTCGTTGAGAAAACTAAACATGTTATTTCCATTGTGAAATTCATCATTTATTAATAATGGAAGCTAGACGAGATAGTAATATGTCTATCCACGATGTGTCTACTTGGTGTTATCGTCAGAGGAAAACAAATGTTCACAAAATGTACCATGAAGATATGGTAAAATATCTCAATCAACTTGATGAAAGTGGGCCAGATGCACCCTTACCAGAGTGGAAACCTAAAAAACCACGGCAAAGTTTGAATTCTCTTCATGCTAGACCTAAGCGTGCAAAACAAGTGATGGTAGGTTAATATGACAGAGATATTCCTGTGCTTATATGGAACCCAACGTCATTGGACAATTAATGTAAAACTTACATTGGTTGCTGGATATAAAATAATGAACCAACATGAAGCAAAATTATTATCACATTACTTGGACCTTGTTTGGACCTTGAATCAAGTATTTAATTTCTTCCAAACTTTGAAATTGAAAGGAGAAGTATTGGGTAATTGGAAATCCTGGCTCGAAGAACATGTGGACATTGGAGACAAGTACAGTCGTGAACTGCGTGAATTTGCTAGAGATTTTGTGAAGTACAAGAAGCTTCGCAAGGTAGGCATCTCATTTTATGAATTTAGACAATGGAAGGAACCTATTAAACTTATGCTCTATGAGTATGCCGACTTCTGGACACCGGTATTATTACGCCAATAGCAGAGCTGATAAGACTTTGAAAAACTTTGATACACTTACTACCATAATTGCGCAACAGCAGGGCTGGCAACTCCGCATAAACGACTTAAGTGTAAAGCAGAGCAAGACAAACATGAAGCATGGTAGATTTGCAACTTTAATATTATGCAATAGCAGAGCTGACAACTCCGCATAAATGACTTTAGTACAAACATTCTGACCAATTAATTACTTTCATTTAATGCAACTGGCCCTAATAAGCTATGGAATGCTTTGCCTCATGAAGTACATGTATGCGGCTGCACATCTATAGCCTTTTACCAATGGCTGGCACTACCGGAGCATGGAGCACTCAAACCAACGACATCAAGTGATAAAATACTCTGCACTTCATGTTCATGATGTGATCACTGTTCTATGCATTTTATGCAACTGCACCTAAGCTATAGAACACTTTGTATCAGTGTAACGGGATTTCCCCCCTATAAATAGCATGTTTTTCATTATTTCGCAAGCCAAATAATCACGTGTTTTGCAGTATACATCAAGGTATTTATGTTGTGTACAACCCCTGGTCATGTACCATACTTAAGTTGTTTTTGTAAGTTTTGCATTGTATTCAGCGCCTACTGGTAACGTTAATCAGGAAGCGGCATCGCCTTTGTGAAGATTTAGCAATCGAAGACGCTGATTGGTTGAAAGTCAGCTGATCAAGATTTTAGCGTGGTCTTGAGGTGGGCGATTGGAGAAACTTGTCAGACCAAGACTGATTCAGGACGACCAACAGACCGATTCGTGATCTGAGTGCAGACCGTATGATGTGATGGATAGGGGAGTAAAAGACGACCAAAATGAAGACAATTTCGACAAATGGACAGATATATTTACTTTTGTGTGTTTTTCTGGAGGAGTAAGACGAGAGTTTGGAAGAGATGGAGATTACAGTGACAATATTATCGTGTGTAAAAGACCGAGCAAAATTAACAGCAGTGAATGGACGATACAAATTTACCAAGTTTGACGAGTTGTAATTGTGACGACATTTTTACTTCCTAGTATGCTGAGAAATAGAGAAAGATTCACATTTTCCCTTTATATTTATTTGAGTGGATATTATCGCCTAGAGTTTTGGCAGCTCATGACGCACGCAATGGACAATGGTATTTTAACGACGATTCAAGTGATTTAGCGAGACGAGACGCCATTTTCTACATCGCATATTTCTGCAATGGACATTTGGCAATAAAAAAAGCTGGCCAGCAAAATGTCGGATTTTAATTACTTCGAAAGTGCACTTCGCGACAGACAAGCAAGATCAACAGGCGACGACATGGGACATTGTGTGTATAAATTTAATGTGAGTTTTTTGATTTCATGATTTTGATATGCAGTAGGTAGGGGTAAACGGCATAGCGCATTGTGGAGTGAAGATGATAGTGGTGAATTAACGGTGAATCGGGACATCATGCAGGAGACTTATGAGCAGCGGATGAGACGGGATTTTCAGAGGAAGGAGCAAGAAGATAGAGAAGCGGCGAGATTAAGGATGCCTGGGTGGCAGGAGGCGAGCACAGTTAGGAGACTACCGGAAAGGAGAGTGGCAAAGGATTTGGAGCGCAGCTATGAGGAGATGAAGAAAGGGAGGTGGAAATAATGGAACGGGTCACCGCTATGCAACAAGAAGCGGCGAAGCTAAGAGAAGGATTGGAACATGGAGCAGCAACTTGGGCCGCCAACAAGGCTGATTACCAACATGAGATTGAGCTAATGTGGGAAACTGCAAAGGCAAACAGCTTAGCTAGTCTTCGGGAGGAGATGAAGCGAGGGAAAAGATCTGGATTCAGGACATGCGTAGGAGGGCGCTGGGCAGTGTGGAAAAGGAGGGGTGGCGCTGCTCCAAAAATTGTGGCAAATCCGCTCGGCCATTAAATTAGGTCAGCCGGCGCACCCCGTTCCTTTCACAATCAAGAACTATGTGGCTACACATATAGCCTTTAAATAAAAAAGAAATGGCTGGCACTACCGGAGCGTGGAGTGCTCAAACCAACGACATCAATCAATGAGATCAACAGATAAATTACTTCATGTTCATTATGGTGATCACGCTTTTTATGCAACTGAACCTATGTGGCTGCACATGACATCAATCAATCAATCAGTTCAAACAAATAAACCTGAAGCATCTTCAGGAAAACATTTACCAAAGACAGCAAAAGAACACCAACAACACACTTAGAAAAACTGCTACAAACTGCAACAGACATTCACTAACACCATGAGATTTTAATTCAACTTGGGTAATATTGTTGCCATTAAGAGTTTTTAGATAGAAATATGATGTAGCTCGCATTGAAAAAGCAATAAAATCCAAAAAATTAAATTGATACATCCTAAAAAGGAAAATGATAAATTAAAATTCAAGGTACTACCGTACTATATTACAAGAAAAGAGGAGAAACTCGTACTAAATGGATGTTGTCAGAAAACTCATTAATAAAATTAATTCAATGCACATACATGTAAGCAAGGACAGGTTGTCAGTAGAGGAAGACAAACAAATTCTGTCCCACACCAGTTCCTAGATTTGTAGACAAGAGACCGGACCAGTGGATCAGAGAGGCGGACCATCTCAATGGTGTTAAGTAGGCCCCGGCAAAAAAGGCAATTTTTTGAAGTAAAAAACCAGATCCAAAATTTTGAAAAGCGAGAAAAACAAGATTTTCCCCGAAAAATGGCACAAGAAGCTTTCAAAATGCCCGAAAATGCAAACAATCCAAAAAAAAAAATCCAAAAATTTGCTGCCCTCTATTGATCAGAACAATGTTTAGATGTAAATAAACCAATCTGCCGACGGCCGGCGTCGAAGAAAAAAGTGACAAAAATTTGACATTGAATTATGTTTTATAGTCAAAATATTCCAGTAATTCAATAAATATAATGATATTTGGCCTAAACTTGGAACTCATTTGAAATGAAATGTCAGTTTTTATTGAGTAAAGCATGGCTTTTTCACTCGACCTTGTGTTTGCAATGCTGTTGAATTCTGCACTTTGGCGAAGTTGGAACTATATTTTAATGGAATTTGGCGACTTTTATGGCATAAAGCAACATTTTTTATAGTAAGTGCACTGCTTGGAAACTTTTAACAATCGAGATAGTTGGTTAATAGCGAGAATCACGGCGTGAAAAGCGAGATCGCGATTTTTGCCGGGCCTTAGTGTTAGGGAAAGACAGAGTAAAGGTGCTCTCAAAAGTCTACATCATTACTTAGAAAGGGATAACTTGGAAGAAGTTGTAGTTCGAAGGTTCGAATTACGCAATTTATTTGATGTCAATGCAGACCGTCTCAATGGTGTCAGGGAAGGACATAGAGAGGGTGCTCTCGAAAGTCTACATCATGACTTAGATGAAGTTGTGGTTCAAAGGTTCGAATTACGCAAATTATTTGATGTCAATGCAGACCATCTGAATGGTGTCAGGGAAGGACATAGAGTCTTATGCCATTATTTAGAAAGGGATGGCTTAGATGAAGTTGTAGTTGAAGGTTTGAATACACGCAAGTTATTTAGAAAGGGATGGTTTAGATGAAGTTGTAGTTCGAAGGTTTGAATTACGCAAGTTATTTGACATCAATGTGATTTTCCAATGGGCCAATGGCCTTCTACATATCTGAACAATTTCCTAGATACGCCAATAATTGCTGATGTTGATTGTTTTAAACTATTTCTATTTCTAAATGACAACAGGGCAAGCCCCCACTTGATGACAAAATGGCTATTGTCATCACAATTTTGGTCTACTGATAGACTAATCTTTGTCAAGAGACCCAACCAAATCAAAAATATGTACGTCAATAGACAATAAGATGAACATCTGGTTCTATTATGACATGGATCACAGAAGGTTGCTATATCTAGATGTTTGACGCAAGTAAACATGATGGCAAGTTTATTTCGTAAATTTCAAATTAAATAAACTCCAACAATTGAAAATCTGCAAACATCATGATACCAAAATAAAAATATACATTCCAAAGGTCCTGGGTTTTAGCCTATTTGAAGGATCACGATGAGCTATTTTGTGGTATCTGGTCAAATGGAAAGAAGACAATACTACGACTGCCCACTTGGACAAGGATCTGATCACCAGCTGATCAATGAGAGTGGGCATGAATGTCATCCGAATCTGGCACGGAGTATCGTACCACGGAAGAATTGTCCAGTGCAGGGTTCTTTTAATTTTCATGGAAAGGATAGATTAAGTTGGTCAGGTCACAAGAGACAGTGCAAATCGAGAGGAAGAACTACAAACCCTCAAGTCCTAGTTGACAAATACCCTATATATCAATGGAGCATGAGATTGTTGGCGACATAGAAAAGCATAAAATTCCCAAACTGACAAACAAACTATTCTTGCATGCAAGTTCACATAAATTGCTAAATATAGGCCAACAATCCAAAAGTCCGGGCATAAACTTACATGCAATGTCACCATCACAAGCAGTGCTAAATAGGTGACAAAGATATGTCCTATAGATACAACAAGGATTTGAGATACTTGGAAATAAAGCAACTGGAAATTAGCATTTTATAATGTCACACTCAAGATATTTCCCCAAAAGACACTATTTTACTGTAAAAGCTGTGATAAGGCGGCACAATGTGAATGTGGGTAGTGTGGAAGTGAATATACAGTGCTGCAGATGATGAAGAGTTGTTTAAAGAGACTCACTTCTGCTTGTGTTGTTGAAGATCACTGTATGTGAAACATAGAATTTTAAAAAAAACAGCAAAGAGACCAAAATCAAAAGTTTTATATCTTATTAATTAGAAGGAATTAAGGTCTGTAAGTTGATGGATTTGAAGAGCTCCAATACATATTGTTACACACCAACTTTCTCAAAATAATATTGCACTTCTTGCCTTTTATGTTGTAATCAATGAGGTAGAATCAAAGAGTGCCAACTCCACCATGTTTGTGTGATGCTCATTGATATCACTCTAAATAATTGTACCGTATTCGTTCCAATAAGCGCCCGTGCCCCAATAAGAGCCCACCCAGGAAATTTCCAATTTGCTAAAGGGTACCATCAGTGTTGAAGTGACAGATAGACGTCAATACGGTGAAATAGCTGGAGGACTACAAGTCCTGTGTAAACTCGCAATACATTTTCTACATCAGAAAAGCTACTAGAACGTCTCAGGACCCTTTTATAACATACATAAATTTGTCTCTAAAGAACCCCTTACGAAAAATTAGGTAAACCAGGTAAAAAATAAGCGCCCACCCAAAATGACTTTGTTAAGCGCCCTGGGCGCTTATTGGAATGAATACGGTAACTGTTCATTGTGTCACTTGGTGCCTGGCATATTTCAATGCAAAGTGTGTGGTAATAATCATTTCATTTCCTTTGCCTTTTCACTTCAGATGTATACATGGCACCAGAAAATCATAGCGCTCTTCTCAAGGAATGGACCTGCATGTGCCTTAATCCAAGGAGTAGTAAGACCAACACTAGCTACTGTGAAAGATGTGTTGGTTAATGACATTCCCATATTTCACAGGCATGATACCCTACTCCAAACTTTCCAGAAAGAAGTACCCATGATATTCAAGTACAGCACAAGTGGTCCCTCAATTCCTCCTGCAAATCCCAGAGTCAACCTGAAGCTAAAAAAGCTAAAAAGCAGACACTCCGCAACCAAAAATGGAAGTCTCATCCGTTGATGAAGACATCAAAGAATTCCAAGTAGACGTTAACCAGCACGCAGAGACCCAAGAACCTGAAACCCAAGACACTCATCAACTTGAAGCAGAGACCCAGACAGCTGATGTTTATATCATTTCAGTTGATGAGAGACCATTTGTTACCCATGATCATAGCTACATTCCTGCAGATGATGAAGTTTAGAGAGACCCTCCTTTTTCCAGGTTTGCCGAGGTTGCTTATATTATACTAAACTGCAAGTACAGTGAGTTTATACCATGGTCTCCCAACATCTTCAGTCTGTGGACGACTAATTAACCACGCTTCAGAAAAACTTACAGGGATATTGTCACACCCTGAGTGAATATAAATTACTACCATCACCATGTTAACCCCCTGAAATTAATATGATGTTGGACAAATAGGATTTGTAATGTACACCCTAATATATAATGGATTAATAAAACCGGAAATAATATGTTTACACATCACAGCACTGACGTTAAAGAGTCATGGCATAACTTTTACATTGCGAGGACTAAAGGAGAAATGGAGCTGTAAACATGTTTTCATGTGAAAACAGCGTAAACTGCTAGAACACTCGCACTCGTTCACATTCAACAGGGTTGATTGATTGATTTACATCAGTGTTTTAAAAAAAAAATCAAATAATTTAAATCAGAATTTATATCAATTATTTAATCGGCGTGATTTTAATCAAACAATCCTGATATTAATTTTTTCTGTTTATTTTTTTTTTATCTGAACAATTTTTTTTTCAAAATGACTTTCAAATTGTTTTTCCCAGAGGCTACCTTATATTTTTGGATTTGCATATCGGTTACTTTTTATAATATTTGCAATGAGCATGTGTTTGTTTTTTTCGGTTTTTTTAACTGTTGTCATCGATGGTTTCAACTTCTTTATTATAAAGAGATTGTAATGATTTACATTTTTTCTTTTCTTATTTATAGGCATTCTTACCAGGATCTGCAGTCAACATGGCTCAGTCGCAACAATCACATATGTGTACGTCTATATCAAAACGATGCACTTGTCGGCTGCTACATGTGTCTCATTTCACATAGTAACTAGGAATAAATACCAGACTCATCTCAAGTGGAGGTCACTTCAAATCATCACCAAGTCACATGGTTTAGGAATACAGAGAACATTCTTTAACCATGTGACTTGGTGATTATTTAAAGTGACCTCCAATTAAGATGAACCTGGTATTTATTCCTAGCTAGTATGTGAAATGAGACACATGTAGCCGCTGACAAGTGCATCGTTTTGATATGGATGTACACATATACAGATGTAGATGCATTAAAAATACTGTGCAGACTTTGCGGTCAGACAATTGAAAAAAAGATCAACAACATTGAAAAAAATTGAACATCAAACTTGGGCTGAATATTGATATTGCCAATGATCAGCCACTAATCCAACCACCATATATGTGTACAAGATGTCGCTTACAACTTGACCGATGGCGAACGACAAAAACCAATACTAAGAAATGCAAGCCAATAAACATTGATGTTGCAAGTTGGTTTCCACATGAAGATGGTTGCAAGATTTGCCCAGACTCTCAGCCTCCGTGTGTACAGACACCAGCACTTGCAGCAAGGGAGACGGCAAATATGTTTGGACTAGTATCGTGGGAAGACAATGGCGCAACATTGGTAGCAAAGAGTGCAAGAAATGGTGGAGGTGTGTGTGTGGAGCGGAGTTTGGTCATAAATGCTAATAACACATGGGAAGCTTGTGTTTATGGACAACAGTTAGAAAACACTGTTTTTCAAGACATTCCAAGTGTTTTTGAAACAGCAGCAGATTCTTGTAAGCTTGTGACAGAACTGTTTGGGAGAAAGCTTTGCAGAGGGAATCTCGATTATGAGGATGTGATTGGTAACCGGACAACATTCAAAGGTGTACGAGGTGAAATTAATGGTCTGGTAATGGACGCACCATTCACACCCAACCATCTTGGTAAAAAAACTGTCAGACACACAAAGTGTCATTTGTTCATTGACTCTTCTGTAGAGACGTGTTCAACATATTGGGCGTACAATACTGCGTTAAATGCTATGAGAAGCAACATAAATAAACAAAAAAATGCCAGCAGTGACACAGTACATGTACCAAGAAATGACTATCTAAATTCTGATCAGTTAAAAGACAAGTTGAACTATCTCAAAAAGGATAACAGAAAGTTGCAGAATCAGAACAAATCACTACAAGAACAAATTAAAAGGACTTGACCCACCTGTTTTTGACATCTGCAAGAATGTTTTTGAAGACATTATTTCCACAAAAGACAGTAATGGCCAGACTTAAAATGGACAGATGCGCAGATTGCTACATGCAAAACAATAATTAATGTTTGAATGGTGTCATTTGACAAAAATGTCTGAAAGAAGTGTACGTTGGGAAAAGTACAATAGAACTGGGCACTGCTGCAGCAGTTTGTCAATTCAATGAAGGAAGCAATCACATCGCCAATGTGCTTGAAAGACTTGGGTGCAATCCAGGACAACAGTGTCTGAAAGGACTCAAGAGGAAGGACGCAAAGAGGATCAAAGTGTCAGCAAGGCAAGCTGCAAAGAAAACGAACGACAAACGAAAACATTTGCGAAATGTACGAAAGGGACATATTGACAAAAACGCTGAAAAAGAAGGACCAGAGCCAGCTTATTCAACTGGTAATCAATTATAGACATTAAATATAAAATCAAAAACTATGATATCAAACTGTCAACAAATGGAGTACATACAGGTATATTAACCTTGAGAAGTTGCGATCCCTGTTATATGAAATGTCATTTTTTTCTTTAAATGTGTTTTTCATGTGTTCTAATGTTGACAGCACTAGCAATTTTTTAACATGCATATTTTCATTATTTTGCATTGCATTGTGCTCATTTTGGTCTCAAAATAATCAGAAACAATGCAGAAATCCAATGACATTCACACAAAAAACCAGTTTCTCTAGGCATACCCCTAGTACCCATACCATGTCAAGATTCATCTGAAATTTTAGAATTTTGTAATTTATATCTTGAAAAAACTGCTAATTGAAGAATGTCATTGGATTTCTCTTGTAAAAAGCTTTATTTTGACACTTTATTGGCTACTGTAGGTGGTATGGTTGCCAAGATATTGCTGTTTGAAATTTGCCTCATTATGAGTTCGTTAATTAATTAGGCTAATTAGGTAAATAATAAACTAGAGCGGTTACCGCACCATATATAGCTGCACCATGGACCTTTGGCAGTATATTATGGTAGATGTGAGATGTAGAGGATCATACCTTTTTGGCATTTCGAGATATGAAAAAGACCCAAAATATGAATATTGACCCAGGTCTTAAGAGGAATGTGACCCCTGGTGGGGAAATTATTTTTATTATATTGTTTACATTTTTCTCTCTTATTAGACACCACTCAGGGGGTTATACCTTCTTGGCATTTTGAGATATGAAAATGACCCATATGAATATTGACCCAAGTCTTATGATGAGTGGGACCCCCGGATGTGGAAATATTTTTATGATATTCTTTATGTTTTCCTCTTTCATATGACACCACTCAATCATTCTGCAGCAAGGGGAGCAGGAAGTAGATACGTAAGTGAATTGAGGCTATCCTATATTTGTGCAAATTGAGGATTATCGCAAAATTCTCTAGCAAGAATCCAAATGGATTCGCCCGCATTACCACATATTTCTAGGCCAGAGAGTTAAATACCCCCTACTGATGACACTATGTGATAAGTTGCTCTGCATAACGTCACATTTGGACAAAATCGCAGTGTCATTCTATGATAATTATAAAAAAAAGTGACAGAATTTTTGTTAAAGTAAGCTTTGGTATACTATGTCTTGGTTTATCATGATATGATGCACTAAGCTATATAACAATTTTGCTATAATTATACATTTCAATACATTTCTTTTGCATTTTGTCAGCTTGTTTCAAGCTAATTATCAACATTTACAACTTCTGCTTTGTGCTAAATATACAATCTAATCTTGTTGAAACACTTTGGCATCTTTATAATATATATCCCTGTCTCTTTCTAGCACTGATATTTCTAATAATACTGAAAAATACTTCTGATATAAATACTTGTATTAATTTGACTGCTTAGTGCCAGTGGGTAAGTGTAAATAGCTGCCCCGTGAACATTTGGCAATTTACACACATTATTTTATACTTATCTAACACATGGCAGCTATTTACCTTACCCACTTCTGGTGCTAAGCAGTCGTAGAAGTGGGTAAGGAGCAAATAGCTGCCCTTTGAACATTTGGCAACTTCCCCACAGTATATTGTACTCATTTTATGGCAGCTACACATGGCAGCTATTTCACATACCCATTTCTAGCACCAAGCAGACAAATTATTCATATAGATTTTCATATAACCCTAACCCGAAGATAATACTGCTAAATACTGATCGATGTACGATAAAGAATAATATAGACAAAGAAAAGAACACAATATTGGTATGCCATTTCAATGATCTTGCAAATCACTGAGGCTAACTATTAGACATACCTACCCTTAACAAAAACAACACTAACAACACCGCTACTTGGCAGCATAATAGAACATTGTACACATATTCTGAATGATGTACTATGTTTGAGTTTGAAAAAACTGTACGGAACTCAACAGTTTTGACAAACCTGTCTCACAGACAAAAATTAAAAACAAAACAAAACATACAAATTACTTGCACAATGGGTTATTCCTGTTGAATTCCACAAACCCCTGTAAAACATTTATCTTAATCTCCCACACAGGGTGGTGTATATTTCAAATGGTGTCACTCATTCACACAACCCCTTTTGAAATTCACACTCCCTGCGTGGAAGGTCATGTCTTTCATTCTGGTTCTGGTCAAAATACTTCCCAATGTTTCATCTGAAACCAGGCAAGATGAAAATGTACGTAGCAAGTCAGAAGATTTTATTGTTTTGAGCTGTTTTGGTAGACTGCTTTCGTTTCTTTTTTGTCAACTATTCTTTGAGGAGGTTGGTTCCAATCTTTGGTGGTGTTTGGGAAGTATTAATATACCCAACAGTCGTTCTTCCTGTTGGCCATGGGGGTGTATGGGTTACAACTGGAATAGCCCAATGTTTGTTTCATAAACAGATTTTCAGACAGAACTAACAACATATACATGTATATTAAATTAAATATATAGGCATATACTTCATTGAGAGTTATGAAATGAAATCAAGGGCTTAGTGCAACAAAGACTCATCCCATGGCTAGGTTTTACCACAAGATGTGCTTTATTCCATGAGTATGCTCCATTCTCAAAATTATCAGAAGGGGTATTACAGGAGTGGCATACCAGAGTCTAAAAGACTAGTCCGTTTGAAATCCACACTACCCCTGTGAAAGATTTTGGAAACATGTTTCACAGAGGGAGTATGAATTTTAAATGGAATTAGCACATTGGGTAGCTCCATTTGAATTTCACACACCCTCTGAGAAAGATTCAACCTGAATCTTCAACAGAGGGATGGCAAGTTTTCAAATGAAATAGCCCTTTTGCCTCATCTCCATTAGCTCCCCTGGGTAATGTTGAGTGTAGATATAATTATACTTGTGAATAACATTACCCAGGAAAATTAATGGAGATACGCCTTTGTAGCACTAAACCTTCGATATACTTCATTAATTGAATGAAAGAAAGGTGTCAGTGCATAATAGTAACAAAGCACTTACGACCATCACACATTCAATGGCTGATCTGTGATGCTATCGAGTAAAACAAGTCAGAAATCTGAATTTGTACTGAAATAAATTTGGACTTTTGGTATAAACATATATCGATACCACAATATAATATAGGAATGGATGAAACTGCACAATTTTGTTTTGGTCATCATCCCGATTCATTTTCTCAATCGCATCACATTTTACTAATCTTACTCAAATTTCACATTTGTAGAATCAAGATGCTTCGGTGTCGGCTGCAGAATTATGCTCCTTTCCTCGCAGTCTGTTTCCACACGACTTACCACAAAATTCATATCAGCAGATGACTTATATTTTACATTACGATGCACAGCCGATGAGCCACAAATTCTTCACATGCTTGCAGATTGCTACACTCACACAGTTCCAAATGACATTGCACACATTGATATCAAAAAGCTTCGCTGGCTGATGAAATAGTAACACCACGATGACCATCACTTGTTGCATATAATATTTACAGCTATAAATGACTTACCCCATCCTTCATCGGTTTAGCATACATGATTTTAAAGCCTTGTATTGGATACAGTTACTTGATTTGTGGATGAGATAAAGTCACTTTGCGATTCACTCACTGGTAACCTTGAATGAGAGATAGATAACTGGCAGCAGCACAGAAGAGTACAGGAGGTCCGGTGTCTGCATCTTGCAAAAGCTCTCCCTAGAGTAGATCTGCAGAGAAATTATGATACAATGTATTAATACATGTAAAGGGCAATCTTCTCTGTAATCTAGTATGGGAGATGGAGAACTGGGAGCAGCACAGAAGAGTACAAGAGGTGTCTGCATCTTGCAAAAGCTCTCCCTAGAGTAGATCTGTAAAGAAATTATTAACCCCTAATCATTGTTTTGATCCATATTACAATTAAACTTTGGGAATTTGATATATATAGAAATACTGTCATCCACCATCTTTAACATTGTTGAAAGATTGCAGGCACATTAATTTTTTAGAAGTTTATTATCAACATTTGTTAACTTTTCAGAAAATGTTATTCATGTCTACCTCGTTGTTTTCAAATGATGAAGAATATGGAATACAAGCAGGTCAGTGTTCACTAACACTTGTAAGTACTTCCGACTTGACGGACGCAGAAAGTGGCGAGGATTTGTTTGGCAATATCTTCCTCGATGCCGATACAAACAGTGTCAGCGTGCATGCTAGTACATCTAAAGACGTCGCATCTGATAACAACAATAATAGCTACTCTCAAGTCCACTCGGATTACGACGCGTAAAGGTGATGGCAAATCACAGAAAGTTTTTCAGACTATCACAGAAATTAACTAGTAAGGAGAAAACAACAACTTTTTGCCAAGATATTGGATTGATTACTAAAGAAGTTAAGTATCCTACTTGCAAGTGTAATTTGAGTAAGATCTACGATGTTAAGCGGCCAGGACGTGGTCGTGTGGAAAAACAGTTTCAATGCACATTTTAAATGTACCACATTAATGCTGATTGTCCACATGTTCTTATTTACCCAACTTACCAAGATTTGAATCATTTGATTGGTGCGATCATACCACATGACAAGATTATGTCTGATTGGACTACAAACCTATTATAGTTAATGATGTTTTGTCATGGCATGTGGTTGATTATCCTAGATGTTAAATTTGCTTGTTTGACTGGTTTTTACCAGCTTGATGTCCATGTAGCTTTGTGCCAAGTTTCTCATTGGGAAGGAGCACAACAAACAAACCATTTTGTATTGATTTACCATCACATCATCCTGGTTTGGTGGACAACAAATCACCGCATCCATTTTGATAATACTATGCATGATTATCATTGCATATGTGTGGTATAGTTTTAGTTCTAGTTAGATACTTCCCAACACCTTACAGCAAAGTAAGAAAGATTGTGATGTGCACTGCATGGAGCTATGTTATGCCAGAGAAGATGAGAAGTCTGGTTATGCTCATTGTGGATACTGGATGGTATAATCTGTACTATGTTAGTCCATTTCACTGGTACACCATAGTATGAGAGAGAACAATCACACATGTGTTCTTTTCTAAGCATAAGAGGTAACACAATACAACAGGTAGAGTCCACAGGAGGGTGAAAGTGCATAGGAACAATGCCGGAAACTATGTCACGCTATTGTTCGACCTAGCCTACATATTTTTAACGCATGCGTGTTCGTCAATACATTTTTAGTCTCCTCCACCTTCGCAACACGGTACGTGGAGTGTCTGGAATCACACTGACGGCGGAGGAGAATACTAGCTGGTCAGACAGTTTAATTTTATCAAGCATATAATACCTGAACAATCACCGTCATTTGATCGATTTACTACAGAATATATTGTATATTCAAAATATAATTTTAATATTGTAAACCTGTTAAATTTGTGTACTAAAGTATAAGGACACGTGAATAAAATCATGTCAAAGACAAAATGGCCGCTAATCCGCCTATTGTCTAGACCTAGGATACATATTCAGAATGAGGGCAGCAGTCTAGGATGTTTATCCCTTCGTGTTGATCCCTGGAGTCCAGCTCTCAATACAAAATGATGGGATAAAAAAGCCAGCCAGAATGAACAGATAACACAGAATAAAAGAAATCTGCATGATAAAGGAAACCTAGAGCAGGTCAATAACAGGTGTTCCATTCCAGCATGGAAAGTATGGAAGGCCATAACAAACAGGAAAGGAAAATTGGGAAGAGACAAAAAGTATGGATGGCCATTCAAGTTAAAATGACCAAATGTGGTGAGAATCTGAATGCATTTGAATACATTTTTAGTGTTTGTTAAGTATTGAGAAAACCATATGATTGACAAGAAACGGTAGGGAAATAGGAAATAGGAATCATGTCTTTGTAATAAAAAACAATATTTACTTTAAAAATAATATAATGAATTATTTAATTATTAAAGGGTGTCTCAAAATTTGCAATTTTGCCCATTGCTTTTTATCCAAAATATCAGGTAATTTGACTGTGAAATGGAAAAATGGCCAAAAATGCAATTAAAACAGATTTTTTTATTTTTTATTTTTGTCTGAGACACTTTTAGCCTCACAGGTCATTTTTCTCTTGTGCAGAGAAATGCGTTATTGGCAAAATCTTGTGCAAGTTGGAGTCTACCAATAAATTATTTCTGCATTTAAGTTTTACCTACCCTTTCTTGAGATCCACTGATATTTGTTCTAACGACTTGTTCTTTGTTTCAGGAATGAGTAGGAATACAAAGAGTATGGATACTCCACATATAGCACTATATGTTAGGAAAGTCCATGAAGTACCGATGGAACCTGCAAGAAAAAGTCACAAAGATCCAGTTTTATTAACTAAACAACAGAGTATTGCATGCAAGTTTAATAAAAGCATTCATGGAAGTGATGCTAACAACAAAATATCATTAGTCCGGACAAACAGAATCAGGAACAGAGACTCAATTCAGTTCTTGCTTCTTTGTGTGTGTGGGTGGGTGGATGATGTGGGTTTATGTGTATAGAATGGATACAATTGATTTGAGCCTTATCTCAGCAATATGCATTCGGCAAGATGCTAATTTGTTGGAAGATTATTTTTTCTGCATTTTGCTTCTTGCGACCTCCATTCTACTCAAAGTATACACTTACTGAGAACGTCCAGGAATGTAGCAGATACCAGTATATTTGTGGACCAGTTAAAGACGGATGCAAATGATACAGCACGCCCCCTGACACCAGCTGGGAATATCTCACTCAGAATTAGCCAGGTAACTGAAATACATGACAAATAATTCTTGTTAGGTGAAAGATACATACAAAAAAATGACGGGAAGATAAGTCAAATATCCTGAGAGGTTAGTGAAAAGTTGATTGAATACCATTTGTCATTAAAGCAAATTCATCCCTACAGTCCCGAGTGACAAAAGTAGCTGTCACCAGACATGGCTGCGATGGATCTATGAACCAGTTTGAGCCAGATTGGTGACCGCCTTGGTTTACTTGTAAAACCGAGATTTTTCCTGTGGAATGCATCAATGTTTTTGCCAATAGGGGACTTATATTCAATCAATGATTCAAAGAATGGCGATTGAGGAATATGTGGTAGCACTTTTATATTGGAGTAACCTCCGAGACTAGGATTGTGACTCTCCTGGTAAATTCACAACTTTTTGCAATATATCTGGCAACTTCTCTGTGCCCATGTCTGGGGCTCTGGGACTGAGACTCTTACTGGTCAATTCACACATTTACTTCATACATCATCAAAATTCAGTTTTTAGTACCTTTGTTAGTGTCATAGCCTGCTGATGGCCAAGCCGAAAGCCGTATATTTAAGACAAAGTGAAACATTTTACATGAATCTGTATTCTCTACTTATGTAGAGAAATTAAATACATGTATTTGAATGGGGCTTCAACTTTGTCAATACTAACGTTTTCCTCGATTTTGAGCCAAACTTTTCATGTCAAAAAAACCTAATCACAATTTTAATGACTTATCCTTCACTCTTACCTGGGCCAAACCCAATAGCAAATGCAGCTATATAGCACATCAAAGCTATCAACGCTACAGCTTTCACAGCTCGACTTGTTTCCTTCTGTAGCATATCTGGCAGCTTCTCTGTATCCTTGGCTGTGACTCTGGTGGAAGCTATTGTCATATCGATATCAGTAGCAACCTTGATATAAAAACATTATTGAAATTAGAACGCAACATTATGAAACTCTAGGTTTTATTTATTTTTATATATTGAATCCGAGAGAATCATTCAATGTTAAAGCACTTCTCCCATGATATCCATGGCAGGGTATATGAACAGCCACACATTGCTCTGATCTGAAATGGCTGCAAGATCTTTGCCATCCACTGCATCTGTACCACAATTCAAATATAGTAATGGTATTGAGGGAGAGCCAATAATTACTAATTACATATATATGTTGTATGTGCCTCTACCAAGAATTAAGCCTGGGACCTCTTCTGCCAGAGTCAAAGACCTTATTCAATGCATCATGCTGCTGTCTATTCAGCATTGAAGTGGTTACGTAATTCTCTTGGTTACCGGATCACACTTTGTGTGGTGATTGTTTCGATTGTGGTTCATAACTCAAGCGTGTGATCCTGTTGATATAGTAACATAACATAACATAACTTCGATACTGAATTAATCCCGACACTCACAAGGGCTTTTTTGGTGAGGGGAGAGAAAGATTGAACTAAAGACCCCTCGGTTGGCAGACATGTGCAGAGGGATCGCTTTCCATGGGGGTCTATCAGCCAAGCTTTCTATGCCCATATCACATGATGCAATTGTAAGATAGCTGCGCTTTCAGATGCTTTGTAATTGAGCTCTTTGATGTTTGGTTCGGTTAGGGTTAAAAGGACTTTCAGAGATCCAATAAGGACCAACAAAATCTGTAAAAATTTCCCCCAAGGTTGCTTAAAATTAGTTGATATATCGAGCAAATACCCTTTAAACATTTTATTTTCGGTAATTATGACAACATGGGCAGAAAATAGGAAGGTTACGTCTTTGAGATGACATCACCTATTGGAAATGCACAGAATACCTTCTGCCCAGGCATAGAGAACTTAATAAAGTTTCGAGTTTACTTTTCAAAAATACAACAAAACGGCTGCTTATGTATGATGCAATTGTAAGGCTAAAAAAATGCTGTCTCAAAGTGCATGCATACATTCATTTTTGGGGGATTTTTTGCGCATCTATTTTATTTTTTATTTCATTTTTTTTCCATATTTTTTGCCAAAAATTCATGGAATTCTAAGAAATATTTTGCGTGATTTGAATTATTTTGTACTTCAGCTGTGCAAATGAAGCACACTTTTATGCTGTGCACTTTTGCAAATGATATCTTAATCAAGATTAAATTTTTTAAAATCTTTAAAAAAAATCATTTTAAAGAAAAAGAAAACACGCATTCCGCATGCATTTTTGAAACTGCCAAGCGCTTTGAGACATAGCATTTATTTTTAGCCTAATATTATATGCAACAATAGCCTTAATATCAGATAGAAACCTCAAACATTAAGATGAAATACCTTATTTCCCTCTTCTGTTGTTGATCTCTTTGGTTCAGATGTAGTCATCATCTTATCACCTTCAGACAGTTTCCCTTCAGTCGTTGTTTCCAAAACATTAAGTTTGTTCCCTTTTTGTTTTCCTGCACTATCAGTCTCTGACACTGCAGAATTTGGCACACTTTTAGTATTTACTGATCCAATATTGTTATTTTGCTCTGTGGTCGGAGTATCAATAGTGACATCACCAGCTGCTCTGCGTGAAAGCAAGATTGCGTCTGCATCATTTCTAGCAAGTCCGGCTTCTGAATCCAATTGCATAGTTTCTTCCCTTTCCAATGCATCATGTTGACTATTTGCCACATTGTGCTTTAATAATGATCTCTTTGATCTCTTAATCATGTCTATATAAATAGAATTTGAATAAATCTGATTTTGTATTTGTTTCAAAACTATATTGTTTAAAAATCTATCTTTATAGTCATCAATACTTTTGTAAAATGACTCGGACTCTAACAAATATAACAAATTAGATATGCTAGACGAGTTGCGTTTATCTAAATCTAAATTCAAAAATTGCACAGGCAGTTCTCTTATCACAGAGTTCATTGCATTGTTTTCATGTCTTTCAGTAATTGCATCACTTGCTGAGGAATGTACAAAGTCTTGTAGCACATCTAAATTTCTCCTCAATCTATTTCTTTTCTCATCTACTATTCTAAGATGTCTATAAGGTTCTTGAATTGACTGCAGAGACTTGTGGAATGTGTCCTGTACGTGTGCTTTTGAGATTATGACTACATCTGTTACATTCAGAGCAGTTGGAATTGGTTCCTGGAGTCTAATGTTTGAACAAGGATCTGTGGTGACTGGGTGAATCATCTGTTTAAAAATAAAAAGACAATGAACCCAATTAGTACTATCTGCTGATTGGTTACAAGAACACTAGTATGATTTATTGAGCCAATCAGCAACATGGTAAGAACGGTGGTAGGGTTGAAGAGGCTTAACCCCATGAGTACTACCTGCTGATTGGTTATGATTTATTGAGCCAATCAGCAACATGGTAAGAATGGTGGTAGGGCAGAAGAGGCTTAACCCCATGAGTACTACCTGCTGATTGGTTATGATTTATTGAGCCAATCAGCAACATGGTAAGAACGGTGGTAGGGTTGAAGAGGCTTAACCCCATGAGTACTACCTGCTGATTGGTTATGATTTATTGAGCCAATCAGCAACATGGTAAGAATGGTGGTAGGGCAGAAGAGGCTTAACCCCATGAGTACTACCTGCTGATTGGTTATGATTTATTGAGCCAATCAGCAACATGGTAAGAATGGTGGTAGGGCAGAAGAGGCTCAACCCCATGAGTACTACCTGCTGATTGGTTATGATTTATTGAGCCAATCAGCAACATGGTAAGAACAGTGGTAGGGTTGAAGAGGCTTAACCCCATGAGTACTACCTGCTGATTGGTTATGATTTATTGAGCCAATCAGCAACATGGTAAGAATGGTGGTAGGGCAGAAGAGGCTTAACCCCATGAGTACTACCTGCTGATTGGTTATGATTTATTGAGCCAATCAGCAACATGGTAAGAATGGTGGTAGGGCAGAAGAGGCTTAACCTCATGAGTACTACCTGCTGATTGGTTACAAAAAGACTATTATGATTTGTTGAGCCAATCAGCAACATGGTAAGAATGGTGATAGGGTTGAAAAGGCTTAACCCCATGAGTACTACCTGCTGATTGGTTATGATTTATTGAGCCAATCAGCAACATGGTAAGAATGGTGGTAGGGCAGAAGAGGCTCAACCCCATGAGTACTACCTGCTGATTGGTTGATTTATTGAGCCAATCAGCAACATGGTAAGAATGGTGGTAGGGCAGAAGAGGCTTAACCCCATGAGTACTACCTGCTGATTGGTTATGATTTATTGAGCCAATCAGCAACATGGTAAGAAGGGTGGTAGGGCAGAAGAGGCTTAACCTCATGAGTACTACCTGCTGATTGGTTATGATTTATTGAGCCAATCAGCAAACATGGTAAGAATGGTGGTAGGGCAGAAAAGGCTTAACCCCATGAGTACTACCTGCTGATTGGTTATGATTTATTGAGCCAATCAGCAACATGGTAAGAATGGTGGTAGGGCAGAAGAGGCTCAACCCCATGAGTACTACCTGCTGATTGGTTATGATTTATTGAGCCAATCAGCAACATGGTAAGAACAGTGGTAGGGTTGAAGAGGCTTAACCCCATGAGTACTACCTGCTGATTGGTTATGATTTATTGAGCCAATCAGCAACATGGTAAGAATGGTGGTAGGGCAGAAGAGGCTTAACCCCATGAGTACTACCTGCTGATTGGTTATGATTTATTGAGCCAATCAGCAACATGGTAAGAATGGTGGTAGGGCAGAAGAGGCTTAACCTCATGAGTACTACCTGCTGATTGGTTACAAAAAGACTATTATGATTTGTTGAGCCAATCAGCAACATGGTAAGAATGGTGATAGGGTTGAAAAGGCTTAACCCCATGAGTACTACCTGCTGATTGGTTATGATTTATTGAGCCAATCAGCAACATGGTAAGAATGGTGGTAGGGCAGAAGAGGCTCAACCCCATGAGTACTACCTGCTGATTGGTTGATTTATTGAGCCAATCAGCAACATGGTAAGAATGGTGGTAGGGCAGAAGAGGCTTAACCCCATGAGTACTACCTGCTGATTGGTTATGATTTATTGAGCCAATCAGCAACATGGTAAGAAGGGTGGTAGGGCAGAAGAGGCTTAACCTCATGAGTACTACCTGCTGATTGGTTATGATTTATTGAGCCAATCAGCAAACATGGTAAGAATGGTGGTAGGGCAGAAAAGGCTTAACCCCATGAGTACTACCTGCTGATTGGTTATGATTTATTGAGCCAATCAGCAACATGGTAAGAATGGTGGTAGGGCAGAAGAGGCTCAACCCCATGAGTACTACCTGCTGATTGGTTATGATTTATTGAGCCAATCAGCAACATGGTAAGAATGGTGGTAGGGCAGAAGAGGCTCAACCCCATGAGTACTACCTGCTGATTGGTTGATTTATTGAGCCAATCAGCAACATGGTAAGAATGGTGGTAGGGCAGAAGAGGCTTAACCCCATGAGTACTACCTGCTGATTGGTTATGATTTATTGAGCCAATCAGCAACATGGTAAGAAGGGTGGTAGGGCAGAAGAGGCTTAACCTCATGAGTACTACCTGCTGATTGGTTATGATTTATTGAGCCAATCAGCAAACATGGTAAGAATGGTGGTAGGGCAGAAAAGGCTTAACCCCATGAGTACTACCTGCTGATTGGTTATGATTTATTGAGCCAATCAGCAACATGGTAAGAATGGTGGTAGGGCAGAAGAGGCTCAACCCCATGAGTACTACCTGCTGATTGGTTATGATTTATTGAGCCAATCAGCAACATGGTAAGAATGGTGGTAGGGCAGAAGAGGCTTAACCCCATGAGTACTACCTGCTGATTGGTTATGATTTATTGAGCCAATCAGCAACATGGTAAGAATGGTGGTAGGGCAGAAGAGGCTTAACCTCATGAGTACTACCTGCTGATTGGTTATGATTTATTGAGCCAATCAGCAAACATGGTAAGAATGGTGGTAGGGCAGAAGAGGCTTAACCCCATGAGTACTACCTGCTGATTGGTTATGATTTATTGAGCCAATCAGCAACATGGTAAGAATGGTGGTAGGGCAGAAGAGGCTTAACCCCATGAGTACTACCTGCTGATTGGTTATGATTTATTGAGCCAATCAGCAACATGGTAAGAATGGTGGTAGGGCAGAAGAGGCTTAACCTCATGAGTACTACCTGCTGATTGGTTACAAAAAGACTATTATGATTTGTTGAGCCAATCAGCAACATGGTAAGAATGGTGATAGGGTTGAAAAGGCTTAACCCCATGAGTACTACCTGCTGATTGGTTATGATTTATTGAGCCAATCAGCAACATGGTAAGAATGGTGGTAGGGCAGAAGAGGCTCAACCCCATGAGTACTACCTGCTGATTGGTTATGATTTATTGAGCCAATCAGCAACATGGTAAGAATGGTGGTAGGGCAGAAGAGGCTTAACCCCATGAGTACTACCTGCTGATTGGTTATGATTTATTGAGCCAATCAGCAACATGGTAAGAATGGTGGTAGGGCAGAAGAGGCTTAACCTCATGAGTACTACCTGCTGATTGGTTACAAAAAGACTATTATGATTTGTTGAGCCAATCAGCAACATGGTAAGAATGGTGATAGGGTTGAAAAGGCTTAACCCCATGAGTACTACCTGCTGATTGGTTATGATTTATTGAGCCAATCAGCAACATGGTAAGAATGGTGGTAGGGCAGAAGAGGCTCAACCCCATGAGTACTACCTGCTGATTGGTTGATTTATTGAGCCAATCAGCAACATGGTAAGAATGGTGGTAGGGCAGAAGAGGCTTAACCCCATGAGTACTACCTGCTGATTGGTTATGATTTATTGAGCCAATCAGCAACATGGTAAGAAGGGTGGTAGGGCAGAAGAGGCTTAACCTCATGAGTACTACCTGCTGATTGGTTATGATTTATTGAGCCAATCAGCAAACATGGTAAGAATGGTGGTAGGGCAGAAAAGGCTTAACCCCATGAGTACTACCTGCTGATTGGTTATGATTTATTGAGCCAATCAGCAACATGGTAAGAATGGTGGTAGGGCAGAAGAGGCTCAACCCCATGAGTACTACCTGCTGATTGGTTATGATTTATTGAGCCAATCAGCAACATGGTAAGAATGGTGGTAGGGCAGAAGAGGCTTAACCCCATGAGTACTACCTGCTGATTGGTTATGATTTATTGAGCCAATCAGCAACATGGTAAGAATGGTGGTAGGGCAGAAGAGGCTTAACCTCATGAGTACTACCTGCTGATTGGTTATGATTTATTGAGCCAATCAGCAAACATGGTAAGAATGGTGGTAGGGCAGAAGAGGCTTAACCCCATGAGTACTACCTGCTGATTGGTTATGATTTATTGAGCCAATCAGCAACATGGTAAGAATGGTGGTAGGGCAGAAGAGGCTTAACCCCATGAGTACTACCTGCTGATTGGTTATGATTTATTGAGCCAATCAGCAACATGGTAAGAATGGTGGTAGGGCAGAAGAGGCTTAACCTCATGAGTACTACCTGCTGATTGGTTACAAAAAGACTATTATGATTTGTTGAGCCAATCAGCAACATGGTAAGAATGGTGATAGGGTTGAAAAGGCTTAACCCCATGAGTACTACCTGCTGATTGGTTATGATTTATTGAGCCAATCAGCAACATGGTAAGAATGGTGGTAGGGCAGAAGAGGCTCAACCCCATGAGTACTACCTGCTGATTGGTTGATTTATTGAGCCAATCAGCAACATGGTAAGAATGGTGGTAGGGCAGAAGAGGCTTAACCCCATGAGTACTACCTGCTGATTGGTTATGATTTATTGAGCCAATCAGCAACATGGTAAGAAGGGTGGTAGGGCAGAAGAGGCTTAACCTCATGAGTACTACCTGCTGATTGGTTATGATTTATTGAGCCAATCAGCAAACATGGTAAGAATGGTGGTAGGGCAGAAAAGGCTTAACCCCATGAGTACTACCTGCTGATTGGTTATGATTTATTGAGCCAATCAGCAACATGGTAAGAATGGTGGTAGGGCAGAAGAGGCTCAACCCCATGAGTACTACCTGCTGATTGGTTATGATTTATTGAGCCAATCAGCAACATGGTAAGAATGGTGGTAGGGCAGAAGAGGCTTAACCCCATGAGTACTACCTGCTGATTGGTTATGATTTATTGAGCCAATCAGCAACATGGTAAGAATGGTGGTAGGGCAGAAGAGGCTTAACCTCATGAGTACTACCTGCTGATTGGTTATGATTTATTGAGCCAATCAGCAAACATGGTAAGAATGGTGGTAGGGCAGAAGAGGCTTAACCCCATGAGTACTACCTGCTGATTGGTTATGATTTATTGAGCCAATCAGCAACATGGTAAGAATAGTGGTAGGGCAAAAGAGGCTTAACCTCATGAGTACTACCTGCTGATTGGTTACAAGAACATTAGTATGATTTATTGAGCCAATTAGCAACATGACAAGAACGGCGGTAGATCTAAAGAGGATTAAGCTTAAAGGCTCATACAGTGATTTGCTCATCCGGAGGATTGTAAAAATCATCAAAATTTAGATGTTGGCACCTTTGGTAGTGTCATAGATGAGCTAACATAGCCTGCTGGTGGTTAAGCCAAAAGCTATGTATTAAAGACGAGGCAGTTCTCACAGGATTAAAAACAATATCAGTGACTACAACTACATCAGATCCTCAAACTTTTAAAATATTACATAACTTTTCAATAATCGTTATCGCAAAATTGCAGACTGACAGATCTGCACGCAACACACATAAAAATCTGCCTTCACCATCCCTTTACCTTGCTTGCCACTTTCATGTGCAATTTTTTTCTGTTTTCTGTTTCACTCTATAAGACAAAAAAGTTCCATCTTGGAAGAAAACTGAAAAAACACTACATGGGCCTGTAATTTTTTTTACAAATGAGGCTGCACGAAGTGTGTACAACCCTTATTTACCTTACACTCACTTTTTTCAATTTTCCTAAGACTTTTCTGGAATTTCCATGAACTTTGTGTAAAGGCCACAACTTTTAATCTAGTTGATTTAATAATTGTTGGGGAAAAAAGTGTGGGTTCTCTATAAACTGAAATGTACTTAAAGTCCTAGACTGGAGCCCTTAACGATTCTGTTCTTGGGGAAGATTGGCTTGAAATTCTGCTGGACAAGGAACTTATCCTGATCTACCTGTACAAAACTCATAGAGCCAGCTAATCTTGGTTGTGATGGTAATTCAATATGCTGGCTGATAAGGGCACTATATGTGTCTATAGCTGCATCCTTGGATTATGCTAATGGCTGAGCCAAAGTGCTCACTGCTCAGCAACTTTTTGTAAAGTGCAAATGATCTTATGTAATTGAGTTACAAAAATCTATTTCTGTTGTTCTTTTTTAACTACCATGAATTGCGATTCAGTGATTATAATATGAGTTGGAAGTAGAATGGAAATTAAAACTGGTCAACAACATCCAAAAAGACATTGCCAATGCCAACATCAAGAAAGAAAAGCAGATGACCAATGTGTCAATCAACAGCAGTATCACCGCTGATTATGGACTGATTTAGCTCAAATTATTCAGATCAAATGTGTGTGTTAGTGTATGTGTTGTTGACCAATTTCAAATTCGTCTTACTAGCATGAATCGTTTGAACAAAGGAAACTCCCCAGTGAAACATATTTTGGTACTTGTGCAACAAATAAGGACCCCCTTGACGATTTTCTGGCAAGTCATGAAACAAAAGGAGTAGGGCACCAACTAATGAGCTATGTCTATTGCTATAAGGAATATCATCTTTGAGCCACATACCCTAACTAGAACTGCATTCATAAACTATTTGAATTCATGAGGCAAATGAACCAATAACAGCTTACATTTGGTTAGTGCCATTCATGCACTGCTTTTTGTCCATGCACGGTCGAACCACTTCAGAGATTTATGTACGCATATTTCTGGGTACCTACTACCTATGCAGTAATACCTAGGCAATAGAGGCTGTCAGCCTTTTCCGCGGGATCCGCCATCTTGTGGGTACTGCCGTTCTACATTCCATGTGTTAGACATTACGGCTTTACGCCCAATTACGCGGAAGTCGCAGCGTGTGATGCACCTCTTCAGTCAAGTGTCAACACGGTGATCTAAGCAACAAGGCACTCCGTAACCACAAGAAATGGCGGCGTTGACATCACAATGACTACCTCTATTCAATTGCAGGTGAGCTTTTTTGGTCATTAATAATACATTCTTTGGTCACTGATTTTGAGATATGAGCTTATTAAAAGACAATTAAAACATTTTTTATGGTATTTATGAATGAGTTTAATGAATGAATGGGTAAAACTTTCTTTATGTTCAAATGACCAAAATTTATGCACCTGCAGTTTTCTTATTTTATTTGATAACAATGCCACTATAAATTGTTTAGTGAAACTCTGCATCAATACGAGGTAATGAGACGGATGTCAGCAAATGTAATTTTGCGAGGAAAGATCTACATGGATAATGTGTGTAACGTGAAATTTCTTTTTGTTGACTGCAAAATCACATACCTTGATATGCCCTCCTTCATACAAGATACTTTATTCTTGATAAAACTGACAAGTAAAAGCGGTGTTTTTAGTGAGCTTTGTGTTACATATTATTTTGAACATTTGCACTGACAAAGCAGCTTGGTATCAAACAATAAGTACAATCTAATATCTTTACATTGTGCATAAGTTTGGTGCATTTATGGTATTTGTTTTGAATTGATTTATGCCTTAAATAATCAAAAGTGTGCGCAATAGAAGCCTTGCATATATGTGACATAGTTAGTCACAACCATGGCTGAATGTTATATATTCAACTCTTTTGCTTGCCCATTGTCAAATTTTAGATGTCCCAGGCTGCTGGTCAGGAGATTCTCTGCAGCCTCCTGTCTATCAAATTGGACTATTCCGGTTGAAATCCATACACCCCCATATGGATGACATGCCCTTAATCTCCAAAAGGGATTACTTAAATGGGTGACTTCATTTGAAATTTACACCTTGTGTGGGATATTAAGGTCATGCCTTCTATGGGGATACATGGATTTCAACTGAAATAGCCCATTTGAAACTTAACAATAGGAGTTACAAACTACATAGTACTTTACAAAACTATTTTTATGCAAGATAAAAGATTTGAACTGAGCCCATCGTACTTACCAAGGTGACCATGCCAAGAGCAAAGGTAACCAACATCATACAGGTTGCTCCAAGCAGTAACAAGGATCTTCTTCCCACTCTATCCACACTAAGTAGAGATCCAATAGTGGCAAGTACCTTAGAAGAAAACATGAGGCAATACAAGTGAAGATAGGTAATACACAGTTAGATTGAATCCCTCCCAAAATAGTGTGACTCCAGCATTAATTGGCAAAACCCCATTATCAAATGATAATTTGCATCTTTTAAGGTTAGCAACTATTTTAAATTGTTGCGATTTGGTAGTTCAAAGCATCCTGCGAATGGTAGTGAGGTTTGGCATAAATTACATTCCTCAATTCATAGCGAGCTTATAGAAGAATCCAAATATCACAGATATACTTTTGTAGATCCTGTGGTTCTTTAGTTATGTTGTAAAAAGGGCTGAAACAACAACACTTTTGTAAAACGTACATAACTCATTAGCAACAATAAATTAAGCAAGTTTGAAAGTATATGATTTGTAGAATACACTCTTGCAAAACATCAAAGTGTTATTTTTCAATAATATATTGATTTAGATAATGACAATTGATTTTTTGTTTGCTTCGACCAACAATACCTCGTCCACCCTTAAGCTTGAATGTTACAAAGGTTTGCACATGTAGCACTTAGCATGTATTATGGGCCACGATGCACTACTTGTACAATGCAAACAACACACTTCAAAATCAAAGCTTACATGGTGCATGGCGAAATAATCTGGAGACACATTGTTTTGTTCTTCAAGCATGACACACAAACATGGTGAAGTCTCGACCCCTTTGGGTCTACTCCCTTTGAGGGAGGGCTCAAAGAATTGATAATTTTATAAGGGCTATTTTCGCCTGTCCATTATGTGCTTCTCATTTTACAGGGGCTTAACACATTAACCTTTCCAGGAGTATGATCTTATGAAGCAAAACTGTGTGTGGTGGACACTTACCTTCACTATGCCTAAGCCTACTGTAGCTAATGTAGCTGAGGTATTACTCTCAAACCCAAGTGCTTGAAACACAGATGGTGCATAGTATAACACAGAAACTTGGCCGGTGAACTGAAATAAGACAGAATTTTGGGAGACTTAAACAAAAAACTTAAGGAGCAACTTTATGGCTGGGTGTGGCCGCTACCTGGCTTGATCTGCATCAACATGCATAGTCTTGAAGGTGTTGGGATTATCAAGCCAAAGTTTTACTACATCCTGTTGTCTGTTCTCTCAGTTCACTACAACTCCCCCTCCCCCTCAACTTGGGAAGGGCGATGGTAGGTTGAGCGCTTTGGTCCCGAGAACCCTCCCTCTCCAGTTGAAGATATTGTCATGACATCACAGGGATACTTCTGTTTCTCCATCTAAAACAATTTTCTTCAAATACACATGTTTAACGCCTGAGAACAGTTGATGAGAGGTATTAAGGGTTGTTTTACATTCAGGGTACATTTGGGCTGAGCACCATATTGTGCCCTCTTTCAAACATAAGATTTACTGAAGATTAAAAGTTGCCATGCCTAATTATTGGCCCCTATTAGTTCCACCTACAGCCACGAAGAAACTGTTTGAAATGCTTAGCAAATGATGAAAATATACATTTCTGTATCATTTTGGGACAAAATAGCTGTCTCATTTGACCTTAGTGAACTTTGCAAATAAAATATCACTGCCAGCAATAACATGAAAACATATTTTGACTGTTCAGAAGTAATGTTTGAAACATGATTATTCAAAATTGAGAACCATGTAAGATTGCGACTGTTTTATTAATTGTGCCATTTCTTCAAATTTATGTTGAAAATTCCGTCAAAAAATGTCCTCTCCAAATTCAGGCTTGTAATCCATAGTTAAAATTGACCAAAGATTAAAATTATATTTTCTTGAAAAACACTAATATATATCCTACAAACATATAATAAACACTTAGCCCACTCACACATGTATCGCATGTTTGAAAGTTGGAAGTCATGGTTCCGTCAAAATGTGTCCTCTCCAAAAAATTGGGTATACAGAATCATGTACATCATAAACATGTTTCTGGCATAACTTAAAAATCTGAACACTTGACGCCTAAAAATTTTACAGATTTCCTATTTGACCCATCTACAACACAAAAACAAAGAAATTTACGAAAAACTAGACACTTCATTTTTCACCCCTAGTGAGACAAACGGTGTACCCTGATTGTAAAACAACCCTTAAACACAAAAGTGTCAAGTTATTGCCCTTACTTCACCTGTGTAGTCTCTTGGGATACAGTCCATAAGGCCAGGCTTGCAAGCTTTTGAATAAATCACCATTCAAGGCCACCGATACAGGATCCTAGCCTTCAAATTGGATGCGCTGTCTGCATATCTTCCTGATCTTCAACAGGAGGAATGTATGGTCTTGCGACTAATTACCTGAATTAACTTCAGCCAAAACTAGCACTTGATGAAATTGAAAAAGACATCATTTATTCGCAGTAACTTTAAACTTGTCCTGCAATCTGACCCATCTCTGTATGGGAACTGGCAACAATCCCCATAATGCTACCCCCCCCCCCCATTAAAAATGTAGGGATAGTACAGCACAAATTTGATGTGATCAAGCTAGAGGAGTCATTTTGAGACACAGCCAACAAAGTCATTCAACTTCTTTTTTATTTAATTGTTCTGAGCAACACTAATATGACTATATCTTTGGAACAACAAGTCCAAATTGTGATTTTTAGCAATGCTCTGCATATTGATGATCAATGTAATGAGAATAACAAAAATGTTTTTGATGTTTGAAAAGCGGCTCATTTGTTTTGACCGCATCACATATGTGCATTAGACTTACTTGTTGAAAGAACACTAGACCCACACCTATCATCATCCTGCCTCTCATGTTGTCTGCAGACCTCAGTAGGTCAAACACTGAATAGACCTGTAAATAAACCAAAATTTGTACATTAAATTTGTGTGAGTAACAAAATTTATCCAAGGCCACTCAACTCAGAACTGTAATGATGGACAAATTATTTCAATCAGCAAGGGTTAGAATTTTAAAATGAATATTCAATTTGTTTCTCACAAAGATCTTATAAAAGATTTGTATAAATCATAGTTTAACTTAAATGTCAACTACTTGATTTTAAATTTAAAAAATCAAAACAGGAAATGTTTTAGAATGAATATAATTTTCAATGTGAAATTAAAATCTGCCTGTTGGCTATCTTACCAAATCTCCATGTTAAACTTTTAGAACAATCACTATGCTTCTTTGAGCTTTGTATTAAGCCAAAGTAAATTTTGTATTTGTTCAAGTTACGCGTCCAGCGTGCATCGAGTGTAAATGCAGAAGTGATAAACAGTCGTGCTGATTGGTAGATCAACAATCATAACAGGAAAACAGTTGACTCATTGGTCATTGACCACATACAAGGGGGTCGAGACCAGGGAGTTAGCTAACCACTCGTCCACCAGTCATTTTGGACAGGCACTTTGCTTCTGGGACAGGCAAAATTAATGCTTGTGACATATGCTAAATTCTAAAAGTAATGATTGAATTAGTTCTGTGAACTCAAATCAAGACCAGACTTATAAAACCAGGCTATAGTATACAAATATTGACTGCTATGAGGGGCATGATCTCAAAACCATGACTATGGCTAGGGCATAATCATGGTTTTGAGATCTCCTTGGGCCTATAATTTTAACCATGCCCTGAATAAAAAGCAGTCAATATTTGTTTTATATACCAAGTCTTAAGAACATCTGTTTGGTTAAAAGCATCGACTTTGGCAAGAGAAATTAATAGTTTCAATGCGAACGGCACAAATTACAATCTACGCGAAAACATTAACGCGTGCGTAATATCATTTTACGCTGGGAACAAAGCACATGCAGGACTATGCCCAGGCAATAAATATTTTTGCGGGCATAGCGCTTCTCAGGGGTAGCGCTAGAACAAAACATTCCAGAGTCCGCAGGGACCCCCGAACTTGCAGAAAATTAAAAAGTAGAGGGTCCGAAGTAGAGTTTGGTGAGTCCGAGTTGCACAAATGTAGCATAAATAGTATGTCTGCGTTAGCGCTAGATTGAAAAACTGGGGGTCTGCAGGGACCCCTGAACTCACAGAAAGTATAAAAACAGGGGGTCCGAACTCTATTTTGGTGGGTCCGGGACCCCAAAATGCAGCCTAGCGCTACCCCTGGCGCTTCTAACCAATCAGATGGCAGGAATCTTTAGACGAGGTATATAACAATAGCTATTCACTGACTGAACCCCAAGAAGGGGCAGAGGTCTGGTTTATGTTTCAGTGTTAAATTTTGCACAGAAATTGTAAAATCCTAGCTGAGACCCTGGTGGAGACTACACCTCTACTCTGTGCATGATGATCACCACCAAGATTAATTGCATGTGTTTACCTGTTCACTCATGAGGCTGCTCCTAATATTGTTGAGTTCCCCTTCCACATTGCTTGTGCCCCTCAGTCTTTGTAGCACTGCATGAGCCTGATTATCTCTACCTTTTTGTACAAGAAATCTTGGGCTAGGTGGCAGGAATATCATGCCTATGCCTTGAATTCCTGCTGGTATAGCTGCTAAACCAAACATATACCTCCTGTATAAGCAAAACAGGAAATACATGTTGTAATTTCTTTTTTAAAGGCACAGATCAGCTCTGCAGCCAGGATTTATTTTAGGGAGATGTGGGTCCTCCAAAGAGCAAGTAGCTTAATTCAACGAAGATCGGTTAATATTAATTACTTTTAAGTAATTAATATTAACCAATCTTCGTTAAAATGAAGTGTGCATTCACATTGCACTTATTAAATGAAGATACAGGGGGGCTGGACTAGGAATCTTATTCACACTGCCCTCTATACAAAGATTTCACTTCATCTGTATCATCACAGACCTTCTGCATGTACAAAATCTGGGTCTGAATTGACAGTGAATTTGGAGAACTTTCCCATCTTTTCCCCTCAAATGTGTTTCTAGATATTTTACAAGCAATATCTAAAGTTCAAAATGGCACAATAAGAAGTTCAGTATTTTATAGGTAGAGTCATGTAGTATTTAAATTAATTCTGAGAAAAACAAATCCGCTTGCATTAAAAGGTGGATTTTTACTCTTTCCTCCCCCCCTTCCCACCCCCACATGGCACTCAAAGGCATACCAAAATAGCGTGGTCCGGTAACCAAGAGAATTACGTAACCACTTTGATGCTGAATTTCAGACGTGCCCTTTAACCTTTTCCCATCACTCCAATGTGAAATGGAATGTATAATAACATCTGACATAATTCCACTCACCAGCCATGTGGAGTTGATATAAATATATAGTTGACTAAATAGGCCATAAGTAGTCCCAGTGTAATCCCAAATTCATTCAGTGAAACCAGCTGCCCTCTTCGTTTCTGTAACATAAAATAAATCATTAATAAAAATAGGCCTGGCGGTCCCAGATAGGTCGTTGGAAGATGTAAGACCATTTTTTTCCATACTTTTACATGATTGAAAGATATTAAAGAGTAGCTAAGGCCCAAGTTTGGTTGAATTGGATGCTAACTGTTCACATGAGACCAGATGAGACCTCAGTATGTCACCTTGGATACCACCACTACATGATGGAACCCATAATGCAGCTATCACCCAAGTTTGATACTGGTTGCAAGAGGATTTAAACTCTTCAGATGAGACCAAATTTTAACCAAAAGCCTTATTACTACACACACTGACGGACAGACACACTGACACCCAGACACACTGACTGACAGACACATGATCATAATGCCATAAGGTCTTTTTTTTTTAAATTGTAAAAAAGACCCTCATATTTTAGGTCATTACAAAACAAGATCTGCTCATAAATATTCCTCTGATACACTTGCTACATTTCTCTTAAATTTAATTATGGTTAATTTATCATATCTTCTATGTCAATACATTTTGATTTTTGATAAATTATACATCATGCATCTACCATACCATGATCAAATGCTTTATATCACAGCACATTGAATTTAATTATGCCAAATCTATCTATAGAGATGCTGAGCCAAAATACCAAGAAATTCCAATTAATTTCAATTAACTGTAGATATAGATTTGATGAACCAAAATACCAAGAAATTTATCTAAATAAGTTATGCCCTATACATACTGTAGATTTGATGAACCAAAAATACAAAGAAATTCATATAAATTTCAATTTATTGACTAACATACCAAGAAAATTATCTAAATTTATGCCCAATATATGGGTCTGATGAACCAAAACTACCAAGAAATTCAACTAAAATTCAATTAGATTTGAAGAAATTAACCCAAATTTCAATTTAGGTATACATGTATTTAAAACTGCAGGTGTAGCTACAGTATAGTTGTAAATACACTGATAAACCTCAAAGTGTAAGCCCCTAGATAAAAGTGTTTGTAGCAGCATTAAATGGCTGTGCTGTCACACCAAAATATTCGGGTTAAGATTAGGTTGTGCTTTTTCTTTTTTTCTTTTTTTATTTAAGGTTAGGGTTAGAATTAAGGTTAAGGGGTTACGGTTAAAGTTTAAAAATGGCAAGCTTTCAAATAGGACACATACTTTACCAATTATAATTGTTATCAATGAAATTTAAAACATAACAATAAATTGAATAATATACTCACAACAGGTGAAATTTCTGAGATGTATATACATTCTCCAATAGCTGACAGTGAAACAGCAAAACCAACTACAAGTCGGCCAAACACCTATAGATACAGAAAGTAGACACACAAATGCATGCTGATTAAGTTTCTTGATATGTGAATAACATGGTTTTTTAAATAAATCACTGTGCATATAAAATTTAGAGAATAAAGGTATTGTTTTTAGCAGCTGGAGTGCATCTATCGTCTCATATAACACGGGCGACATCATTATTTTAAGTAAAACAACGAGGCGGAGTCGAGTTGTTTTTACGCTATAAATAATGATGTCACCCGTGTTATATGAGACGCTAGATGCACGACAGCGGCTAAAAACAATACCTTTATTCTCATTCTTAAACACTTCAATTCAAAATAATAAAAATATCATTGAAGTATTATAAATTTTAATCAAATTAAATTCTACATTTTACAAGGAATTACCTAGGGCTTAAAATCGATCAGTCCCGTTGTTGCAGTGCGCCTCCCATTGGTTCAAAAAGCGAGTACGCGTATCGCGTCGATGCACACACGCTGACCTGTGTGATATCGTGTCATATCACACGGGTAAGAACCAATAAGATTGCAGGAACATCCTCAAGTGTTTAAGAATTTGCTATCTTGATGTGAAATTAGCTTATCTCATGAACCTTTTTCCAATTCTGCCAACCCAGTTTATCCTGGAAAGTTTGACTGAAACGGACAATAGTATTTACTCCAGAGGAGTCAACAGGAGTCAAAAATAAAGTTGGTATACCACCGTAAACTACCATTCTGTTTGAACTTGTAATGATCCCATTAGGTGTCACAACCCCCTGGTGTACATGTTTGGTGTTACTGGGGTGATACGCAAGTTTGGTTTGGGTAGGGTGTGCCAATGAGACTTTGAAATTGGGCCCTTCAATATACCAATTTTTCAAGAAATTTGGACCCAGAAGTCAAATTTTTCAGCCAAATTTGACATAAAATGTCTTAGTTTTTACAACTTTATCTTCAAATTTTGAGGAAATTTTAGCTGTACAGTGAGGCAAAATTGGGCTATTTTCCAAAAAAATTGAGACGATTTAGAAAAAAGGACCCATCCAAATACCAAAATTGGTCTAGAAAAGGGAACATTATACCAAAAGGATAAAAATTCTATCCATGTTTGCAGCACGTCATACAGTCATACGTTGTATGAACTGAGTAACTTACCAACACAGCATATGAGTGAGCAGTAGCAAGTATAATAGCACCAATTACAAAGATAAATGCATTGCAAATTATAGTAATCCTCCGTCCAATCCAATCCACAATGAACCCTGTAGAAAACAATGATTTTTTCAAAGGCATTATTACCAGACGTTTGGGGGAATTGATAAAAGTCTAACTTACCTTAGCCATTTCTTTTTCTTAGCTGGCTAAGGGTATCGTGGCCTTAATGTGAGGATTGGACCAAATAAAATTAACTTTAACACCTCAATTGAATGTCTAAGGGTGTGCTGCCACTATATTTTAAAGCAAGAAGCCCCAAGATACATGTACAAAAATAAATAGGAACATTGAATAAAATGAAGTGCAACATCGGTCCAAAAACAACTCCATTATCGACAGACCTGGTACATACTGCAGACTAAAATTTGCACATCAATATATTAACACAGGAAAAATCATTTCTAACTTTCGTATGAACAACCGATAGCTTGTGATACGAAGTTAGAACGTGCAAGGATTTGCGCTCATGTAACGTACCTTCACTGACCTTGTTTGGTACATGCACACGGTTGGCATACAGGTCCCAATATCATGCATATGAATAAAAACTTCTTCCTGAAGTTTCTTATTGTCTCAAAAATATGAGGATATTGTTATTGACATATTACCGACACACTGTGCTATACTCCTGCATCAGTTCGTCATTATTGTACTTACTAAAATCGTCATTTTGTGTAAATTTTTCTGGAGTGATCGCCGGACATCAATATCATGTGGCGGCCGCCATATTGTAATTAAATACATACTTGCAACACTGCCAATTGATGACGCGCAGCCAAATTAAATTGTGTTATCTATAATTTTTCACTATCTTTTGCAAGTTTTCTGAGGTGATTGATTACAAATATTAAAAATATTGTGATTAAAATAAAATAGCATTGGTATTTTTCCTTTCTTTGAATTTACAAAAATTATTTTACTTAAGTTTTTTTTCGTTAAAAAAACCCAGGTGACCTATGGTACCTTGCAAGCTGGAGGCTCCATGAAGCGGGTGGGGAAAAAGTCGTGGGGGACCGGCGAACCAGTCAGTCGTCAAAACAACTGCGATCAAGAAAGATCGCAGAACTACAGGACCTATTACCGTTTTTTAAATGGTCAGCATTTGTACTTCGGCACCTGTCTTTCCGGTTAAAAGTAAGCAAATGATCTTGCGAAGATACATAAATGTTAGCCAAACTAAATTGTAGCCAAATTTGATAATTTAAAAAATTGTTTTAGAGCGTTTTAAAACAGTCGACGATTCTCCGACTGTTTTAGAGCGTTTTAAAACAGTCGACGATTCTCCGACTCGGGCAGGTATCATTGCACATTCTAACTTTCGTATCACAAGCTATCGGTTGTTCATACGAAAGTTAGAAATTCCACAATTAACACTTCTGGCAAGTTAAAGGGCAATTTGGGCTGCTAAAACCTTGAATCAGACTTTTGTGACCAGTCTGCACTGCAGAGTAACAAAAGCTTGGGCCAAATGCCAAATGGAATGTGAGGAAAATATGAAATGAGGAACACATCTAAATTACAAGGACCTGAATAACAGGTATAATGTGTACACATTTTAACAGACAACATATCACATCATCGATTTGAATCAGCATTCCACAAACTTCATAACAATTCATAACAAAATTAATAACAACGATTGCAACATACATATCCTGGTGTTAATTCCAGAATGAAGGCCCACATTTTAAACTACAAAAAAAACTTGTCGGAAAGTAGACTGCGGAACTCAGTCTTCAATGATAGTCAGTAATTTATCTTTTGGACATTAAATGACTATCATTTGAAGACTGAGTTCTTATGATACATCTTCCGAGGAGCAGTTTCAGACAATAGCTCGGGATTATTGGGGCCGAGGTTATCTTTTGAATTCTTTCATGACCACTGAAGCATATAGTCACACCTGTCAAGGACACTCGGCGTGAATTGAAAGACCATGTCGTTCGCCACAAAAGAATGTCATAGGTCATAAGACACCAATTTGGTGTACTTCCGCACCTCGGAATATGATGTTTAAGGTCTAGGACTAATCAGAAAGGTCAAAATAAAAATTAAATTTGTTTGTTTTTTCAGTTTATTTTAAAATTCACATATTAAAAATTCACATCATGAACTAATTTGCCAACTTATACTATATACGCGTATTCGCGTAACTTACAGGGGTGAAATTAGGTGGGAGACGGGAGCTGTTTGGCCCCCAGAAACTCTGAAATGGCCCCTGGTTCCATCTCAATTTTAGTTGACCAGGGGACACTTTTCTCACAAAACTGGCCCCCTGGATAGTGAACCAAAAATATCAAATTACAAGCAAATAGTGCTCATATAACTCATCCAGCACATCTTTATTTTTATTAGGCCCTTGGGTAATTGGAAATGGCCCCTGGTTCTTCCAAATTTTGGTGAACCAGGGGCCACTTTTTTTGCCAAAGTGGCCCCTGGTTCAAGCTCTCTTATTTTCACCCTTGGTAACTTACATGCAAAAGCTCACACCCATCACCTTATAACCACTCACACGAAGTTGAAAAGTAAAGCAAAAGTGTTTGGCCTCACACACTAGTAACATCCATCCCTTTCAACTGTCAGATATACACTGCTCTAAAATCATCTACTCACACACTTCAATGAGCAGGGCAAAATAAGTCACGCCCATGATTAATGTAACAAAAGAAATGATGAAGAAAACAGGTGAGCAGTAACAAAAGTCAGAAAGCAGAATAAAAAGCTATAGAATTAGAAAATCAATAAAGTCACTGGTCAGAAAAAAATATAAACAGGGTGTAACAAATTATGAGCAAGATAAAAATATACAGGGTGTAACAAAACAAATTAGCAACATATATGTCACCAGCTCCAACAAAACCCAGAACAAGTCGCCAGACATGTTTTTTGAGTTATAGGCCTTTAAAGATGACATTCCCATTAAAAAAAATTGGAATTCTTAATTTCATGCTAATTGACTGTGGGACTAAGTGGACTGTCAAATTCTTGAAAGTACTTATTACAAAGAGGTTTATTTAAATAACAGTTGAACTATGATAATCCCTATTCAATCCTGTGCAATTTGGCAAAAATATCAAGGTATCATTTACAAAATTATCCATATCTTGAAAAGTATTGATGCTATTAAAGGAATGTGATGTGAAATATTTGGAAAATCAAATTCTTTAAAATTGACATAAAACATAATATGTTGTCCCTTTCTTACGGAATTACTAACATTTATACAGCGTGATAATCATAATTAATATATATAGTCTACAGTGTTTTTTATTACTGTCTGTTCAATTAGCTTAGATTCTTAAATTTTTAAGATATTTGAAAAAATAAAAAAATGCTGCCAAAGTCATCAAAGAAAAGTGTTAGCACAGCCTTAGACTAGGGATAACCATCAAAATTTCATGTTGACCCTATTGCTACAAAATATTGTTTTCTGAGTAGAACTAATCAACAGAAGTATTTTGGTGGTTAAATGGTCAAAATCGGTCAAAAACTTTTCAATTATGAATTATCAAAGTTTCCCATTCTGACCTGTCATTGGAGCGAAATAAAATGACAAGGTCCAAAAATAGCAGTTGGGAGCAAAATTGGCATAAGCATATATTTACCTTTATATATTTCTTTATTTTAACATATTTGCAAACATGAAACAAGCATATTGTGAAAGTATCAAAGGGTTTCTTATGAAATGGCACTTAACTAGTCACTGGCATAACTTATTTTTTCAAACCAAGGCATTGAAATCATGCATTTAGAGGACATTTGCCAAAAATCATCCAAGATAGCCGATATGGCACAAAATCAAAATTGCACTAAGTAGGTGAACTTTTTTTCACAACCAAGAATTTCAATGTTATTGGGTTTAATATGACCAATTAGTAGGTGTATGTAAACAAAATCTTAAGTTTTGAAGGTCATTGACTCATTCACAACAATAGAGATTATCCTCATCATGCTCATGTGTATTCCTGTAGTATTCCTCATTCAAACCAAAGTAGCACTCAATACATTATGAGTATCTTTGTTCAAACCAATTCAATGCTTGACCTCGGAGTTACCTGCATGACTATCGCGGGCTATTTTGAAACAGTTATGGTTGCACATTCAGGTACTTCTTTTGAAAGTCCTAAACAAGGTATAGCCAGCAGCAAGTTGTAGATGTTATAGGCCTAAATATAAGAAAACGTTTAGGGTTAAGATCAGGTGAACAATACATCGAATGAGCACGAAACTTCACATTTATGTTCAGAAAGGTGTCTTCTTAACATGATTTGAAAGGAATATAAAAATTCCAAAGGGAAGCTGGTGATTTAATTTGTAACTCGAGATCTACTTGTTCAATTTTTTAACCTTTTTACAGAGGGTATGATAGAGGTATTACTGGCAACTCTGCCAAATTACAGCTCAGTAGGCCACGTTTTTCACCTGATCTTACTGATTTGAATATTTTGTGCCATTCTTGAGCAGTGCTAAACTCAGCCACTGGCAATTAAGCGCACTGTGGCGATGGACCAATTTTGACTCGCACTTACAGAAAAACAAAATAAGTTATGTTGCTGTAATTTGCAAGATAGTTACAAAATATAATTGGCAGTAACTTCCCCAAATTTTACAGAAAAATATTGAAAAATAAAAGAATGAGATCAATTTAGAAATGTATGTGCAAGCAGTGCACAGTTGAGCTCCCTGCATGTCTATGGGAGTGTTCTAATCAAGTTGATGGTTCATTGGTCATCCCTACTTAGACCCAACGTGATTTATACTTTTCAAATTCCCAAGTTCAATTTAAAGCACGATTTCTTTTCAATTTTGCCTCATTTTAGGCAGTTATTTGGGTCCACCCAAAGGGTTCGCGACCTTTTTACAAATCGAGTGGGACGGTCCATTCTCAACTTAGGGCATAGACCCTATCCAATATAGCAAAACAACCTGTTCACCAATCTGTCCTGTCATTTCAATAGAGGCCTTGCATGTGACGTATCATCCCGTAAATATGGCGGACTACTCAAATGCATTCAACAAAAGCATGATTGCAATCTACCGTGACAGTTCGTCTCACACACATAACCCTGCACTACGATCAAATAGGTTGATGACAACATTTGATTGAATGAACTGCACTCCGCCATAACTACGGTGAAGGACACCGGTTCAAATCCTTTGTTTGGAGCCAGTCGATAAAATGATGCAGGGCCTCTATTGTTATACCGTTCCGGGTATTGGATAGGTTCTATAGGTGATGATGGTCCACCGGTTTTTGTTACACGAAATTATATGGCGCGATTACGTTTTATGCATAACATTATTCTGAGCATTATTTTTCCTAAACATTTTTTCCATCTTATTTCAACTGGTTTACAATGTAAATTGAGTTTTGTTTAATACCATGATTCCTTCCCAAGAATATCAGCATTCGCTTTACATTTTCAGATACAGTGACTTTTCAAAAATTGCTTTCTGTAACCTGATTATTTTGAATAATATTTTCTTGTACAAAAGTTTTTTTGTCCTTCTCATAGTTTGTATTCAACAAACAAAACGAAATAACTAATTGAAAATAAATGTGTAGTTTTATAATAGGCCTAAATGCCTACACCTTCTCAGATCCATTCGCAAAATAAATTCGCAAAGTAAATAAATAAGTAAATAAATAAATAAATAAATTTATAAATAAATAGATAAATAAATAAATAAATAAATAAATAAATAAATAAATAAATAAATAAATAAATAAATAAATAAATAAATAAATAAATAAATAAATAAATAAATAAATAAATACGTAAGGCATGTATTTATATAAGCTGGGTCTATTTTAGAAAACTTACATGTAGTTCATAAATAATAAGGTAATGTTTCAACAGTAGGATTTCAACACAAATCTGAAATAGGCCTACTGACAAATATAGCTATTTTGCTGGACAATTCTTGATGCGGATGGTCGAATAAATACTATCTCAGCGCATTGTGACATATCGTCCGGCGTCCCCATTGCTCTAAATGGATTGATTCAAAAAAGTTTATGGTACCCGACGTTCTACGGCTTGTTTTGAAAATATCGCGGGAAAAGACCAAAACTGAAAAGAAATGGGGTTTTAAATTGAACTTTAGAATTTGAAAAGTATAAATCACGTTAGGTCTAAGGCTGTGCTAACACTTTTCTTTGATGACTTTGACCGCAATTTTGTATTTTTTCAAATATCTTAAAAATTCAAGAATCTAAGCTAATTGAACAGACAGTAATAATATTCATGTAATAAATTAATATCAAATGAGAAATCCTATTTTTCTCATTATCATACTGAGTTCCAAATCGCTGTTTTTCCGAAGATATCATCATAAAATTGTCGAATTAGTCTCAAATGTGGTATACCACAGTTATGACTAATTCAACAGTTTTTTGATGATTTATTCGCACATATTCCGATTTGGAATGTCTAATTTCAATATATACCAAAATCTGCATTTTGATGGAGTAAAGAGTGCGTGTGTGTGGGGGGGGGGTGAGGCTGACAATCAGGTTACATTTTAATATAATTTTGGTATCATTTTAAAGCTTATTGTCTAGTGCTTACATTTTAATCAAATCATTAAATGTCAAAGATGTGACTTGTTCCTGGTTTTGTCAGAGTGGGTCACAGTTAAATCTAAATTTTGACATTATCAGCTAGCCACCCGTTCACCTGAAGTCCACACTATTGCAGTCTTTTGAGTTATCACATAAACTTACCTCCCACTAGAGATCCACATAGAGCACCAAGCAGCATGGAACTAACAACCATCTCTTGTTCAAAACAACTAAGATTAAAAGTTGGTTTCAGCAGAAGCAATGCCCCAGACACAATACCTGAAAGAAAGCAACACCAACACACAGCCGTGTTGAAAAGGTATGTTGTCACATTGGTTTCCCAGGCTGAATACAAGCAGCTACTCTTGGCCAAACCTTTCACCAGACTTAATTTCCAGTCCCATTACCATAGCATTTAAGTGCCAAGCTTAATCAATTCCAACACTGATCTTTTTGAGAAAAAGCCAATAAACTACTTTTGAGAACGTTCACGGTACATACATATGCCAAAATAAAAGTTGACCCCCCCAACAAAAACCTTAGTTCTGCATGATCTAAGTTTAAAGTACACACCCATCCCCAAACCTCCATCCCGATACCAAACATTCCCCATTGTCCCTTACCCATATCGTATCCAAATAAAACACCTCCAAGTGCAGCCATTCCAGCAGCTACCCATACGTAAGTCGTCATGGCAACCCTGTAGGTTACACTAGGTGGTGTAATAGAATACAAGCCATCATCCACATGCATCTGCTCCAACTCAGATGACCTCATGTCATAGGTCAAGCCATCATCACGGTTGAAGAGTTCATCTTCTCCGTCCTCTTCGTCGTCAGGGTCAGAGAGGAGAGTAACTGAAAGGAAAATGTATGAGCATTACCATGAATTTGTTAAATTTCTGGGGGTTTTTTTTGTCTGTTTAGTTTGTCTGCTGATGTGCTCAGTGATTTTCATCACTTGTTCCAGCATGTGTTTGTACTGTTTTCCTAACACTTCTGTGGGCCTTGGAATTAGTCATTTTTGGCCATCAAACTTTGCCTGTTTTTGTGCCTACATTTGTTGTTTGGTTTATTGTGTCCGTTTATGTGCACATTTGTATTCCCATTGATCCCAGTTGTTTTTGATGGTTTAACACTTCTGTGGGCCTTGGAATTGGTAATTTTTGGCTATCAAACTTTACCTACTTCTGTGCCTACAATAGTTGTTTTTTATCCCCTCTGTTACTGTATCTAGTCTGTATTTTATCTGTTTCCCCACATCAATAGATATAAGAAATATTTGCCAACTGAAATTCTGCCAAAGAGATAGTAATGCACATTTGCTACAACCTCTGACATAAAATTAATAAGGATCATGAGGGTGCTCATCAAACATCTTGGTCTGAAAAATTATGACAAACCTGATGCAAGAAAGACCTCTATCTTGTGCTAGCTTCTCACACAAGTATTTTTTTACTTGGATTGGAAATTACATGTAGGCTTACAAGTATATAGCTTAAGGGGCTACTACACCCCTGGTAAATTTTGTGCCTATTTTTGCATTTTTCTCAAAAATTATAGCGCATTGATGACAAGTAAGATATGTATATTATAGGAGCAAGGACTACAACTACTGCACAGAAAATTCAGCAACTCAAGGCAAGTAGTTATTGATTTATTGATCAAATATTGGTTTTCCTCATTTTGACTGTAACTCCACAACTGTTGTCTGTGTTGAAATAAAATTTCCAGTGCAGTAGTTGTAGTCATTGCCCCTATAATATACATATCTTACTTGTCACCAATGCACTATATTTTTTGGGAAAAATGAAAAAATAGACACAAAATTGGGCAAGGGTGTAGTACCCCCTTAAATGAAAGAAGGAAAAGAATTATATAATATACCAGTACCTGTGTCCATATGCTGGTCATCGATAACAAAGCGATTGCTTGAAGTTGCCATTTTAGTTTCAAGTCAACCTGAGGTATCTGAAAAATAAAAAATTATGTAGCTTAAATTAAACTGAAACTGTCATCTATGGTAAGAATCAGTGGCATGTACAAAATGAGGGCCAAGAGGATCGAGACCTGCGACGCCCCCCCCCCCCCCATAAACCTGTAAACCACATTCATCAATTCCCTCTCATGAATGTAAGCTTTGCAGGAAGGAAGGAACAATTTGCATATTTGCATAATTAATTAGCATTTATGCAAATTAGCGCATTAAGTATGCAAATATGCAAAATAGAGGGTGGCTTCACTATATATTACATTAGAACATATTAGAAACACTTTGACCAAGTTTCAGGGCAAAAGTATGCAAAATAAAAGAACCCTGTACATTTATGCATGGATTTTTAGCAAAATATTGGCAATGGCAAAAAATTACATATTAATGAGCCTTTCCAGTCCTTTTAGCTCATAAAACTATATTGATTATTGACTAAAACAATAGGATACAAAGAAAATATAAATTGATGTATTATGGAAACCGTATACATGTCCGATTTGCTCCAGGGTCAGTCCATATCAAATCAACAGGATTTTCAGCAAGTTCCACATTGACCCTCTTGAAATTGGCTGATATACTCATGATGTGTTCCCAATATGCCAAAATGAAGAAATCCGGCGGAAAAAAAATTACAAATATTTTGGTTGCTAAGGAACAGCCCCACCTAGCAACCACCAAAATTGCCATTGTTATGGACCTTTTTAACCCTTCAATATTTGGGGGTCATTTTGTTACATAAATTAATGAAAGAAAGACCCCAATTATATTAATTATGTTTGACCCATATGTCCTCTTCATATTTACGGGGAAAAAATATGCATCGTTTCTACGCAGGGGGTAATTGAAAAAGCGTTTTATCACATTTAGTAATTTAAGTTGGTACTTTCATGGTGCTTTAACCCTATTAAAGAAGTGCTTGTTAAAGTTATTTTTTGTGGCAGGCTAGAGCCCAATGGGAGTACTCGAGAGTTACGAAGAAAAAAAAATACTGAAGCGCTTCATTTAGATGAACAGCGCCCTCAAAGTTGAGATTTTCCATTTTTGGCCCTATTTTAAGGGGAAATTTGGACCTGTGGCACTCCATGTATTACTCTACTTTTTCATGGTTTTAGTAAAACAGGCAGTCTATTTTCAAAATCTATCGTGCTTTGTTTGTATATTTTTGGTTTAAATTGATTTTTAGGCCTCCGAAATTGCCGAAAAGCATGCAATTTCCCCATATCTCAGAGAATACAGGGTTTATTATGGGTTTTCCATTGCCTGTAACTTTATCAAACTGACTCAGAAAAGTTTTATATTGAAGGAAATGGTTATCTACCATAAGAGGTTTGGATTGCTGTGAAAACAAGCGGTCACAAATTCTATAACATTTATGAAAAGCGCCTCAAAGTTGAGATCTTATTAATCAAATTGAATTTCGATGGATTTCACTGACCAATTTAGTAATATTGCACTTATTTTTTTCCTTCTTTTCTGTGGGAAAAGAGAACACATGTGAGACTAGTTTTAATAATTATAGTCACAAAAATGATATTTAGCCCATTAATATTACTTATAGCGAGCCGAAAATGGCCGAAAATTAGACGATTTTTCACAAAATGATCAAATTTGGCCAAAGTCAAAACAAAAAAAAGTTACAATATTAACTATCATAGATGAGTTTAGAAGCCTCTAAAACACATAAAAAACATATTCTGTATGACACCTTATATGACCTCCATTGAAATTAGGTTTCGGTTAAAATGCTTGATTTATGCATACTATAAGGTGTCATAAAGAATGTTTGTATGTGTTTTAGAGGCTTCTAAACTTATCTATGATAGTATATTGGGCAAAAAAAAAAAATTTGTTGACTTTTTATTTTTTTTACAATTTCTGACATTTTTCACAAATTTGGGGGTGGGACTTTACTCGAAGGTGGGACAATTATAATACTCGCGTCAGTACGGTAATTGAAGAGGAGCAAACCATATAACTGAGTATTGAGGTGAATGTACACAACAAAATTTTAAAAAAAATTATATAAAAAAAATGGCTCTATAGGTTCATCTTTCAAGATCAATAACTCGGCAAAAGGTGCACCAATTGAAACATATTTGCCACGGTTGAATAGCTGAGATTATTAGCTTTAATTTGATATATGCATTTCAGCTCCTTGGTAAATATTTGACCTTTTTGGTAGGCTGTAAATCACTGAAATGTAGTTAGCAATGCAAACTTTAAAAAAAATTTATCGGTACCGGGTATATGACATTTACCACTATTGGCGCTGCCCTATTTAAAGGTCCGTAACCCGATCAACAGCATCATCCCCCCGATTTTTTTCATTGTTGATGAGGTTTTGGTATCACATGATAGATACTATTTTTCTCATTACTATCCTGAAATTTGACGCTCCAAGTCGATGTATTTCCGGAGAAATCATGAAACACATCGGTTTTTACAGGTTACCAGTTGTTCGCATTTTACACGACACGGGAGTTTTGGGTAGTCATAGAATGAAATCGGAATAGATTCGGAAGACTTCACCCAGGGGGCCGCCAAGATTGGCTCAATTTTGACGTTGTCATTGGTTTTACACGTAAACACAAAAATGTCTCAAATTATTCCAAAACTGTACGTATGTTATTAAGCACTATTTTATCAGTCTAAATCCGTTGAGGTTCGCCAGTGAACCTCATTGTAAGTACTGTTTTTTAAATTTTTTTTGTGTGAATAACGCACGATATGTTACGATATATACTGAAAATTTCCCCTACATGTATCAATGAGTTTACGTGGTGTAGTGGTTGCGGATCTCGCCGCCCACGCAAAGGGTCCCGAGATCGATTCCCATCCCCGGCGATGTTTAAAAATTTTTCTTCTTCTTTTTTCTTTGAATTTAAAATTATTTATTTTCATGTGAAAATGTATATTGCACTGGGAAATATATTTTATGCATTTTTTTTCTGTAATGGGGCCACCCGCCAATAGAGCTAAGAACGGATCTTGGCTCAGGGAAAAAATAATTGCGTCCATCGTGCAGGCAGTGTTGCCGTCATATTGTCTGTTTTGTTTACGCTTTTGGCTGTTGCCACATTGAATAATGTAGTCCACCATCGTCTGACTTCACCCCAGTAACAATTCGTCCGCAAAAATACATCAAATCGGCCCCCTAATGTCAAACTATAGATGGCGCTATAATGATATAAAACAAAAAACAAAAATAAAGAAATACATAACAGGCGAAATAAATAAGGAAACATGACCTATATTGTCAAGCATGATACGAGGAATATGAAAAAAATTATGAGAGCACCTCCCCCCATTAAAAAAATTAGTTAAAAAATAAAACAAAGAAAAATCATATGTGAAAATGTGCATCATATAGCTAAAAATAAAGAAATAATTAAGCGAAGTAAATACAGCATGGGCTATCTTGTCAAGAATGATAATGAGCGCAGTGATATGTAATGTTTTTAAGATTAATCAGTATGAATAGAGGGTATAAAAGTGTACAGGGCGAGCCGGTTTTCAGTGCCAAGGCGAACACTTCCTGTTTCCACCGGGACATGCTCGGCCGTTGTTTCGGGATGCCTGACCAGAATGCAATTCACGCGTACCAGTGTATCGCTCATTCTACAAAATCCGGTGCCAATCCACTATAAAAATTGAAAAAAATAAAGTTGTACAAAATTACCTGCTTTTAGTGTTTTTAAGAGTAAATGTATCACTACTTTCAGATGTAAAAAATTGCCAACACCACTTGCATATTTTTCTTTCAAGAAGTCATGATGTTTTTTAACACTAAAACTCAATGTAATGTGAGCTACATTACCGACTACAAAATGGGCTGGTTTTACTCAATCCAAGGTCATAAAATGCAAACTAAAGATCACTTGAGTGAAATGTAAAACAGATTTCACCATTCCATAGAAGTTTTGAAGATGCGTAAATGAGTGTGTAACGTAGCTCACAGTAACGTAGTTCACAGGTTTTTAATGTTTTTAATGTGATTTGCGAACGTTAGAACGTTATGTCGGTTAATTCTAATATAAATGGGGTTCGACCACTGGTAGCTTTCACATATTATTAGGAAGTACATGTAATACAAGTGCATACTATAGAATCCTGGTAACGTAGCTCACCAATCTTAACATGGTCGGTCGAAATTTCAATGTTTACAACATTTCTATGCCAAAAATGCTACAGCATCATGATTTTTATTGTGATTTTTAAAAACCTATGAGTGTTTCCTTTCAAAAACCGCAAATTACATTGATACCTCTGTTTTACTTCTTTCCAATAACGTGTGTTAAAAAAGGGTAACGTAGCTCACAGCGTTTTGGTGGAAAGTGCAATTTATTTTAGAATTACACAAAGACATTTTAATCACTAAAAAATAATGTTGATAAACAATGTGATGGTGCGTTATCTAATTAAAAAACAACAAATGTGTAAAGAAATCGCATTTATTCAAAGAAAATATTCAGGGTCAGATATGACACTTGAGCAGTGGAAACGCATTTTTAGCGATTTTTGAGCCTTTGCAAGGGTTAAACAGGCTGAAGAAAGCATCTAAAGTATGGACAACTATATATGTCCGTGTAGATCTCGTTGAGTTCTACCAGAAAAACAACATATTTGATGCCCTAAATGCTCGACAAAGTGTTTGTGGATCAAAGAATGGAAAAAAGGCTATTGGCACTGGATTTTGTAGAATGAGCGGTATTGGCTTGCTAATATGCTAATTATTCACTTTTATGCTGAAATTGTTCCCGTTTTCTCACATAGATTGATAAAGGGGACACTATTTGACATTATTATGTTTTCAGGGTTATTAGGAGTTAAGAAAGCCTAATAATGATAATATTGGATGGCTTATTTCGCATGATACCATAACATATCGGATTCGTCATACAAATATCGAACTCGCCGTTGGCTCGTCCGATATTTTTATGACTCATCCGATATGTTATGGTATCATGCTCAGCCATCCAATATTATATCATTGTATGTAAGTTTGAAGAGAATCCATTATATCCTAAACCGATAGGATTACCCCCTTTAAGTTTGTACAGAAGTACCATCTCAGTTTTGGTGCGCCGATGTGCATCATGTGCTAATGAATTCTTATTTTATACTGGATAAATAATGAAGTAATAATTACAATTTCAAGCATAGATGTTTAGTCAAGAAGTACAAGAAGCTGTGTAATATTATGACAAACATGCAACTATTTAGCTACAGGAGCCTTAATTTCTTAGACTAGTGCAAACTCTAATAGAAATCATGCACTTGCGTTGCACTAGCTTTTTGTATGTATACACTTCATCCCATACCGTTGCGTTGTGCAGAGCCATGTACTACGGTATGGGTTCCCTCTAACCGAAACGTAAAAATGTGACACAAAAAAAAAGCAAAAACCACAATTTTCCATTCATATTTTAACTGCAAATTTCTCCGAGATGGAACAAGATACATTTTTTTTTCTTCACCAATGTATGTCTCATCAAGAGCTTTAATTTGGTATATAAATAATTCGACCTATTTTGTTAAAATTTTAAAAATAGGGTGACATAGGATAGCTACAATTTACAAATTGGAAGCTAGAATTTGAGTTCTCGATTAATGGAATAATGGCCCATGGTAGTTCTCCTTCCTCCATAAAGTACAGTCCTCTTAATAGAAGTTCTCAGTAGCCATGGTAGAATGTGCATAGCAAGGGCCTTGAACTTTGAAGACGCATACAATGCACGCGAGCAAGGTGCAGGTGCTGAGCCCCATGCATGTGCATCATGCATGCAGAGCTGTATCATGTATGGGAGTGTGACAGGTGCAGTTCGAAGAAATTTCGGAGTGAATTTCTGCACGGCCAAACACCTGTTAAATAAGGTTTATATAAGTCGCAATTGCTTACCCTATTTCAATCGTACAATGAGATATTACTGGGACTGAATTTTGCCTTTAGTGCAGGTCCTCTCACCAGCTTCAAGTTTGATGAAAAGTCTGCACAACGACGAGCCCAAATATCCACATCATTACAAATTATCTCGCTGCTCTCTCACTCACTTCCGACTCCAATATGCGCATGCGGGAAAGCGCTATATACAGCTCGTCGCCTATTAAACAAATTACTAATTTTGGCTCCAACTTTAAAAATTCTAATAATTATTATTATATATGGTAAATTATAAAACGACCACCAGACAGGGAGGTAAATAACATGTTAACTGGGTGGGTATTTGCCCACCCAGTAAATTATTTTGCCCACCCAGTAAATTCAACTTGCCCATTGCCCAAAAGTGCCCACCTAGTAAATTATTTCCCCCCACATATTGGGCACCATAATTACAATCTAATTTTACTACTTCTTTCCCCACGAAGGAGTAATGGTGAGTGATAATTAGTATAAGATTTGTAAATACCCAAAGTGAAATATAATATGGTATACAATTTTTCTTGAAAGTTGCTACATGAATATGCTAAGAATTGGCAGAAGATGCATTTAGGGGAGGGTAATGTCCACTTTTTACATCAAAGCCAAATTGTACGCATAAACAGGTCTACATTTCCGAAAATCCAAACGCATGGATGCCATTAATTATCGCTGCCCACCCAGTAAATTATTTTCCATTATTTCAATTTATTTGGGGGCAAAATAAATCAAATTACCCAGTAAATTAGGCTATCCTTATTTACCTCCCTGCCACCAGATGCCATCTTTCTTTCTTTCTTTCTTTCTTTCTTTCTTTCTTTCTTTCTTTCTTTCTTTCTTTCTTTCTTTCTTTCTTTCTTTCTTTCTTTCTTTCTTTCTTTCTTTCTTTCTTTCTTTCTTTCTTTCTTTCTTTCTTTCTTTCTTTCTTTCTTTCTTTCTTTCTTTCTTTCTTTCTTTCTTTCTTTCTTTCTTTCTTTCTTTCTTTCTTTCTTTCTTTCTTTCTTTCTTTCTTTCTTTCTTTTCTATCTTTCTTTCTAAATTTCTAAATTTCTAAATTTCTAAATTTCTAAATTTCTTTCTAAATTTCTTTCTTTCTAAATTTCTTTCTTTCTAAATTTCTTTCTTTCTTTCTTTCTAAATTTCTTTCTTTGATTTAATTGTTTCTAAGTAACAAACTCGAGACAAGTATGGGCCTACACTGAAGTGAAGAAGAAATGTTCTCGCCATCTGATATGAGAAAAAATTAAACATTGCTCCACTCAGGCAAAAACAATTTGCTCCACATCACCCAAAGCCTTAATGTACGATTTCTGTCAAATTTTAATTTTGTTATTCTTTATTTAAAATGTTGAAATAATAATAGTAATAACTGATGGAAGGCCGGCTGGAAGAGTTGATGCTGTCCATTTTAAGCTGAAATAACAGGGTAAAGTGAAAGAAATCACACTGGTTATTTGGTCATTCAACATGCAATTCTATGGGAGTACTTAAAGTCATGGGCCTAATTATGACGTATGTCGAAATTTGCTCTGTTGACCTACAAAAATAAAAAGACAACAATATGGCCGATTCTATTTACATGTAGGTGCAAGTTGGGACATGTGTAAACATTACAAATATGCAAAAAATCAGGTTTGAAAAAAAAATAACCAATTTCACATTATGACTTTTAAATAAAATTATCCGCGCGAATTTGTTCCATTTTTTATATTAATATTTTAGCTTCGAACTGGTAAGTATTTTTTGCCCTTCTGTACGTGAAAAGTTATTCTGTGAGCAAAAACACTTGATTCATTCTACTTAAAGGGGCATTTCGTGATCCACAGCCTCATCCCCCACTTTTCTCAAAAAAAGTTGAGATTTTTATATCACTGGAAACCTCTGGCTACATAATGTTTATGTACAAAATATTTCTTGCAGATTAATTCGTTTTGCAAAGATATCGTGAAATTTGAATTTCGTTCTGGTGCACCAGAACGAAATTACAACGCATTGTCTATGGAGCAGTGTAATACACATAATCATGCATAACTCGCAAACGCAAAATCGGAATCAACTGAAATTTTGGGAATTAGCTTTTTTCGTGGATATGTACTGAAAAATGTCATAAAAAGAGGGTGCTAGGATCACGAAACACTCCTTTAACAGATTTTCTCCAAAGTCCACCCAGGTTAAAAAGAAATTCATGCCACATTCCTGCTACGCGCGAAAAACTCACCATGTGAACTCATTTGATCTATAAATGATGTTTTTACAAAACGTAGAAATGGTACAAAATGTGGTAACAAAAAAGTTGAAAATAGAGAACTTTACGATCATATTTAGGCCTACTATCACTTATCTTTTAAAACTATAAAGGTTTTGAGAAAACACAGACTTTCTGTTGACTATAGAGTTGCCTATACATTTTGTTATCTTTATTTTATATTTTATATTTTGAAGTAATTGAAAACAGAGACTCGGAGGGTATTATAAAACACACTTCCTTGGATGAGGCTTGTGAAATAAATGTCAAAAATGCCAAAACCTTAAAAATCATATTTTTAACCAAAAATGAGCATTTTTATGAAAAGTGTCTGAAAACATAGGTCAAATCGTTCAGCTCCATCATGCATAATCTCAACTATATTGTATACCTTTTGTTAGGATATGTTTTAATGTACAAAACATGGATATTATAAAATGTATAAGCAAACTTATTTTGTCATTTTGCTTTCAGAAATATGATTTTGAGAAAAACGCACTTCGTGGTGCTTACTGTGGACTAATGAGTCAGTAAAACATGTTTATATGGATGAGGCTTTGTACATAATGTCAAAAAGCATTTTTAGGAAAAGTGCCTCAAAAACACCCTATGTGCTCCATCACGCATAATCTGGTACATGTATAGATTCAGGATAATATGTTCAGATAAAACATGTTCATATGGATGAGGCAGAAAAATAGCAATATAGCTCAAAAATCATTTTTGTTTTGCCTCAAAATGAGTATTTTGACCAAAATGGCCACAAAACACATGCATTTCTGCATTTCTCCCAACTAAACTTGGGAATTCTGTCACTTTCCATGTTTTGTCCGTTTCCGTTTTACCATGTTTTTTACCGTTATACAAGAGGTTTACTAAAGATATATTACAAACTTGAGACACACCCAGACACATAAACTCCTCAACAAAAGTTTGGAAAGTTTTTTCAAGCATCTGTATCTCAAATTATTTGTGACATATTCATATCGTGTTGCATGTCAATGGGTAGCTACAATACTCCCCTTTACAATGATTTGTGACATATTCATATCGTGTTGCATGTGAAACAATAACAATTTTCACGGCTGAGTTCACGGCCCTATTTCAATTTTATTTTTCCAGCTTAAATCCTGTTTTCCGTTTTCTGCCTCCGATTCCGTGGCATTCGTCCGTTTTCCATATCACGGAACTCTCAAAGCTATACTTACATGGCTCTATTAAACCTATAGGCCCTAGTACAAGAGGGCGGCTTGTGAGGCGGCACATAAAAGGAGCGCGGCTCAGCCCCCCAGTCAAGTTGTAACCTGAAGTATAGATGGAGCTAGGGAGGGAGGGATCGATGGACTCCCTCAGGGAGGGAGAGAGGGAGGGACTCCTCAGGGAGGGAGGGAGGGAGGAGGAAAAAAAGACTTATTGGTCGACTTTGAAACCCATATCACGGGTCAAAAATTATGAACCCGAGCTAACCCGGGCCCCTTCTGCCTGCACAGACTGAAGACGAATTATTATTAAACGACACTTATAGAGCGATATATTAAAATTGTCAAAGCGCTTTATACAATAAAAAACATTAAAATGCAGATACAAGAATATAGGCCTACATCAAACTATATCTTAAAAAGTAGCCCCCCCCCCTACATAATTATTAAGAAATATATACATGATATACATATTAAAATCACATGAAAAATACACATTAAAAATTTAAGTAAAACCAAAGAACTAATGAGTGTGGCAAGAACATCAAAATAATCATGAAACCTGGGGAAAATGAGGCAATTAACCCCTTCTGTCAACGTGTTTAAGAAGCAAATCCCTATTCAGGTGGGAAGAGGTACGTTTTTAGGTGCTTCTTAAACACGTTGACACGAAGTAAGGGCTAAAATTGTACAATTGTGTTTGGGTGCATGGCATCCTCTTCTTCTCCTTTTCCTTGCTATTTTCTCAAGTTCCATTTCTTGCTTTGTTCATCAAAGTTATCTAAGCCAGCATGCATTTTATTAGCCTACACTGGCTATCCTGCCTATCTAGGCTTTCGGCTTTTAGCTAGGCCTATAGGCCTATATATAGCCTAATGAGCTTGGAACGGTCCATTTCCCATAGGCCTATGTGTCCCACGGACCAACTTGTAAACAAGAAAACGCATGGAGCGCATTACAATTTTGATCGCAAGTGTAAAAGAAGGGCGCAATCTCCCCCCATCATTTTTGGTCTAAAAATTCTGTGACCCCCTCCCCCGTAGGCCTAGGCCTAAAAAATGTGTTTGCTTGGCGTAACATAAAAAATAGGGTAGCTGCAGGTAATATGGGACAGCAGGTAATATGGGACACCTGTTTTCATTTTAACAAAAAGTAGCTTAGAGAAGGTAGGCCTACACATTTTAAGTTGATTTGTTAAGTGTTTAGAGACATCAATTGTGCTTCTAGAAATGCAGTTTTGGAGTCTGTGTATCAAACTCTTGGAAATCAATGCCAAAAAGAGTGAAATTGCCCAAAAGTTTACGTCGTTTTTTTTTGGCCTGATATAAAATCAATGACGCCACATTTTATGATTGTGTATCCAAATACTCTGGTAGGCCTACTGAGGGTGCATTTGTCACTTTTTATGATCTTTAGGTGATGGGTTAAGCTTATCATCAGCAGGTAAAATTCCACTGAAAAGTGGCACTTTCCTTTTATAAATGATTATTTTCTCTGATTTTCAACTGAATGGGTGCAGGTAGGCCTAATATGGGACACATAGGCCTATAGGAAATTGTGTGCATGCATTGTCAATGCGAAAAGCAAAACTATTTAGAAAATTGAATTTTTGTTGAAATTTGCATTTAACATTCAAAATCATGTAACAAAAATGTTTTTAGAACAAAAGAGTGATTTTCTGAACATTTTGATTTTCACCATAGAGATAACACAGTGTCCCATATTACCTGACGATGACGTCATTTTGACGTCATAGCGTCCAAACAAACATAAAAACAAGATAACATTGCCTGTTTTATTAATCTTAAAGGACAGGTTGTTCATCATAACAATCTCTTTTGGGCATATCTTCTATAGTTTTTATGCACATAAGCTAAACGTCTTTAATGGTCCCATATTACCTGCAGGATTCTTATTTTAGATTTATTTATTTATTTCTTCTTCTTTTTTGTGTGTGAAAAAAATAGACTAAAAAAGTTAGGCTCGGCCCTAATTTTAGGGCAAGTCCGGTTACGGCAATCAAACAATTTTATTTTAGGCCAAAACTTTTTTTTCTGGCAACTTTAATAATTTGGGCCCGATATTTTTATTCGGGCCCGATTTTGGGGAATAGTTTTCTTGTTTTTAATCCTTCACTATTTTCTGATGACATTGGCAAACAAATTTCTACTTCTTTTTTTTATTTTTAAACTTCAGATTTTAATGTGAGTTTCTGTCTGTCCCTTTTCTTTTCAATTTTCCGCTGATGAAGGATGAAATTAGCCAGATGGATCACCTTTTTGACGCATTCAATGACGTCAGTAAAAGTTATTGTTTCCTTCGCCGAGCCCGAGTGATCAGGCATTTGTGACCTGAGTTGAAAGGTCATTATTATCAAAATTAACACAATAATCTCGTCTAATTAATACCTCTCAGCCTAAAATTAAATGATTTACTTCTCAAAAAGGGCAATCTCATTCAACATTTTGTTTTCAGGTTTAGAGAACGGTCAAAAGCAAACCAAGTTTGGTTCTTCAAAAGGAGTACTTGAAAATATTTTGGGTAGTGAGACGTCCAACATCCGGTGACCTATGTAAGCCGGTGTGTTTCTAAAATTAAATCAGTTTTTAATTGTGTCACTGTAGATTGTAAAGTCGATATAAAGCAATTGTTTGGAACCTAATTAAGGATTTAATTAATATATGTTTTCTAAAACTATTTACTTGATGTAAAAATAATTTTAAATGCTCAGAATAAGCATTATTTTACTTTATTATTCTAGTTTAGAGAATTATATTGTTTCTAGAAATTAGTCACTGATTGATTGTATTGAAAGTGGGTGGACTGTTTCCGTGAATCGTGGACAATTTTTTTATGTCATTTTCAGCATTTTGTTCCTGACCAAAAATGTCATCCATAAAGCAGAAGGAGAAAGATAAAAAGATGCAAGAAAAGTACCAATCAGTTCTTGCGAGATTACTTCGAGAAGAAGATAATAAATACTGCATCGATTGCGACGCGAAAGGTACGGTCTGTCATCTCAGCACACAGTGCAGTATTAATAACACATCAGTCGGTGTCCGACTTGCTGTGTGTAATGTGTAGACCATACATTTCTCTGACTGCATTATTAGATGATTAGTCATTGATTTAGAATAGTATATAAAATATGGTATAGGTACAAAAAATGGGTAGGCGTAAGCTTACACAGAATTATTATAGAATAAAGTAACAATCAATTCATTGTCAATTCAAAATTTCAATTGATAGGAAGTTTTGTTTTTATGCTGATTCAATTGCTGTACCTGTAGTACATTTGATCGAGAAATCTAGATATATCCACACAGTAACTATCGCGTCGTCGTGGATAGTTCTAAAGTAGATATTTACTCATACATAAATTCTAGACCGTTCTTTAGGTATCCTAGGTGAATTCAAATTTGCCATCAAATTGCATCGTTTTATATATCAAATTAAAGCCCTTGAGTAAACTAAGCCAAAACTGAAAACCTTTTTTTCATAGCACTTTCCGTAGCAAAGTTACATCTTGTCAAAGATTGACTTTCATCAAAAAGATTCAGCTAGCAAAATTCCCCAAAATGGCATTTTGGGGGTGTTTCTAGATCTTAGTCTCATGGCGATGGCAGCTTTTTTTTTTAATGGAACTGCTATCAAAATCCCTCTAAAATTCCATGTGCGACTTGATTATCACCATAAAAAATCATATATTTGGGTCAAGTGATGTATAGAAAACATATTTATGTAGGTTTCCTTCACCCACCTATTCTCGAAAAAAATTCAAATTTCTATGTAAATATGCATTGTGTTGGGGCCCCGGTCTCGGCGAATTCGCTGACTAGTAAATGTGTTAACTAAGGTTTGCCTAGGTTACCTACGTTCTTGCCATTGGTTGATTACCATTTATCGTTTTTACCATCACCCTCTCCGTGTGATAGTCTTTACTACTATCATACTTCATAGAATAGTACTCTGCCGTAGTACGCCTGCGCCAAGCCGTGCGCTGACTCTTGGACTCGCCGATTTAGTAGTACAAAATGTGAAGTATATCACGGCAAAACATGGTGTTATACAGTGGCGGCTGGTGGGTTATTTTTGTGGTGGGGCAAATTATGCGCGTAAGCGCCCAGCGACGCGCTGTGGAAATTTTTTCAAAAATGACAGTCAAATGGTGCGATTTGGTGCACACTTTTTAGGTTAATTCACTATATTTGTTGAATAATAATGAAGAAACTCTTATTAAAATCTTGGATACTTCTTGGCTATTTAAATTTTCTTAATATTTTAAAAGGAAGATCAATGCACATGATTTTATTTACTCATGCAGCTTCTTATATATGATGAATATGACAAACCCTGTATACAACCTTCAATTCTAAAGTATTCAATCATAAACCTCAGCATAAACTAAAACTTTGCATGGACTTGCACCAGTCTTAAAGTTTTACTTATCCTGCCCCTAACCACATGCATGTGTGTAACAATTTGCGCTTTGCAGGAAAGAAAAGTTAAAGTCTATCAGCTCATCTGTTTTTTGTGTACAAAAGTATCAATGAGCACTGGTGACAAGCATCACAAGTTTGAGACATTAAGGGGGTACTACACCCCTGCCCAATTTTGTGCCTATTTTTGCATTTTTCTCAAAAATTATAGCGCATTGGTGACAAGTAAGATATGTATATTATAGGGGCAAGGACTACAATTACTGCACTGGAAATTTTGTTTCAGCACAGACAACAGTTGTGGAGTTACAGTCAAAAATGAGGGAAAACCAATATTTGATCAATAAATCAATAACTACTTGCCTTGAGTTGCTGAATTTTCAGTGCAGTAGTTGCAGTCCTTGCCCCTATAATATAGATATCTTACTTGTCACCAATGCGATATCATTTTTGAAAAAATGCAAAAATAGGCACAAATTGGCCAGGGGTGTAGTACCCCCTTAAGTCATTTACCTTATATGGTAACTGGGCAGTCAAAGGTCAGCCCAGTGTGTACTTTCAGAGGCGCAGTGGTTTTCAATGAGACCCTAGCTTCTAAGCACATTTGCAGTGAGCATGAGGCTATTTTAATGGTATAAATAAAGTAAGTTTGGGGCATGCCCTGTTTGCGAGTTGCCATATTTTAAAACAGCTACTGTTGCCTTATTGAATAGAAAATCCCTGCTACAGATGGTTTTAATGCATTGTGAAGTGTGGTGTGATGTGTAAACATACTGTTATTTATGAAATAAAACAGGTGATGTATGGAACATTATTACAACTACTTAAATTTTATTTTTGATGGGATAAGGCCACAGGGTCACAGCCCCAAGTGCCCTAATGGACCAGCCGCCACTGGTGTTATATATACCGATTTAGTCAAATAAACGCCCAGCGTTACATTTTCCCAACGGGGGGGCGGTTATTAGAGGTCATTTTTAGCACGACAATTCCCGTTAAAATCATTAGGTAAGCTTAAAAGTCACGCTAAAATGACGAACTATGAACTTTTGACACTGACTTTTGGTTCACTTCGGGTTTCTGATGCAGATTTTCACCATTTATTGCTGCTATTACCGACCATGTGAGCAACTTGGTAAGCTTACTACACAAGATAGCATGGAAATATCGGAATTTTTGAAACATCTCGGTTGAAAAAAAAAGTGGTGGGGGCGTTTATTTGAGGGGGGCGACTATTTGACGAAATACGGTAGGTATCCCAGGCAAACCTTAGTTAACACATTTGCTAGTCAGCCAAATTAGCCGACAATGTCAATGCATATTTACATAGAAATTTAAAACAACTGGCCGAAGAAGGAAACCTACATAAATAAGTTTTCTATACTTCACTTGACCCAAATATATGATTTTTTATGGTGATAAGACAATCGCACATGGAATTTTAGAGGGATTTTGATAGCAGTTCCATTAAAAAAAGCTGCTATCATAATGAGACTAAGATCTAGAAACACCCCCGAAATGCTGTTTTGGGGAATTTTGCTAGCTGAATCTTTTTGATGAAAGTCAATCTTTGACAAGATGTAACTTTGCTACGGAAAGTGCAATAAAAAAAAGGTTTTCAGTTTTGGCTGTTTTTACTCAAAGGGCTTTAATTTGATATATAAAATGATGCAGTTTGATGGCAAATTTGAATTCATCTAGCATAGGCCTACCTATTATATAGGGGAAACTGGGGTAATTGTGGCCCCCTTTTGCATTTTTACCATGTAATTCTTTAAGTATGAACTGGAGAAGTAAAATTTCTGCATGAGTGGATAGAGGCAAAGGGTACCTATAAGGCTAATGAAAGTCGATTCAAAGTTTCCCGTTACCCTACTCCGCTCAAAACAAATTGCTGGCCAAATATTTCATTATTTTGAATAAATGTTGATTTCTAACAAACTTTTTTTTTTACAAATAAATAATTGTGTTTTTAAATATATCATAAATCTCTTTCTGTTGATTTTCAGGGATTTTCTTTGCAGTAGGAGCATGGTATATGGCTAATAATGAATTAATAATGAATTCCTACTCAATTTTCTGTCCCGCACTTTTTGATCTGCTCTGATCTCATCCCGTAAAAAATATTGTGTGGTTGTAAACTACATCTGTAAACTACAAACTGTGATTTATCACATGTATACATGGGCAGTTATTGGTTTATGCCTCTAACAGATGCAATAATGAAATGGTATAAAATAATGAATAATGAATAATGAAATGGTCACCTACACAGTCATGAAAAATTATGTAACGGGAAACTGGGAATTGACTTTCATTAGCCTAAGATGTGATAAATATAATTGGAAAATATATTACAATTTGCATAATAATTAACATAATGTTTTAGGGGCCACAATTACCCCAAGCGGGGTAATTGTGGCCCCTGAACAAAATAAAGAATTTAAAGAGTTATGTGATTGTGAATCCAGTTTTTCCTGATAACTATTAATAACATGTTTTATAGTCATTGCAATAATTCTAGGCCATTTGAACTGGTTTATTACCAGAAAAAGGCATTTTAAAGCATTTTGTAAAATACTTGTTATTATGCTAATGTTTGCATGCCGAAACTGCGGCCGGATCTGACTGTTCATTATACTTTCGTGTTTTTACTTGAAAACATACTAAATATGTCTTTTTTGTTTCAATAATGACCCCAAATGGCTAATTTGATTAACATATAACAGATTAATGACCAAAATAGCTTTTTAGGGGGTCAGATGCAAGTAATTTGCATAAGACTTGAACAGGGGCCACATTTACCCCAAGCCGGGTATTACATAATATGCAAATTTAGCTCATTAAATAAACAATTTTTTTATAAAATTGTTATATCAATGGGAACTGTTATGATTACCTTTCATGTCAAACACATACGAAATCAGTGATACAACCAATAAGTACCACCCGCGTCCACCCCTATGAATAAAAAGTGGACTTGCCACTTTTTTAGAGCCAATTGCGATGTCACTCCACTAATTAGACCCCCCTCATAAAAATTTTAATGCTATTTGAATAATTTCTTCACCAAATAGTAACATAAAGACCACTCTTTCAAATAAAGTTAAGTCACCTAGACCAATGCTTAGTATAAAGACACCCTGATAAAGACAAAGGGGCCACATTTACCCCGGGGCCACAATTACCCCAATCTCCCTATATGTTGATGAAAAATGTATTTACTACCTTAAATAGTATTTTAGTAATAGAATTTATGTATGAGTGATATACAATGTAAAACAAATATTAACTGTCTTAAATTTGTGTAATGGTCGAAATATAATCACTCAGTGAAAGATGTATTGTTCCATTCCACTCGCCGTTCCGGCTCGTGGAATGGAACAATCCATCATTCACCTCGTGATTATATTTCGACAATCACACTCATAGACAGTTAATATTTGTATACTATCCACAACGACAAGATAGTTACTGCGCAAGCTGCGTGGATAGAAGATAGAGGTAGCCCGAAACATGGCCCACGTTGCTCCTTCCTCACAGTAAGGCCATGAATGCTGTACGTACGTAAAACGGGGCACCGTGAACTCACATCGCGGTGATGACGTCACACTGATGGCATCTATTTATAGGAAGAATTCAAAACACAGCGATGATAACAGTCACAAGTCTGGTCTTTTACATCCTCAAATGTGCTCAAGCCTCAACATTTACTGAACATGCACCAAATATGTTTTGTTTAACTTAAGTCTCATCTTCACGTGAGGAATGGTAGGAAGTGGTATTTATGAGAAAAGTGGTATTTATGTGTACCCTGGACCAGATAGGCTCAGGAATCTCAGCCCTTCGTGACGGAGAAGGACAGTGGAAATCGAGTGACGGAGGTGCAAGTACTCGGGCTAAGATAGAGGGTGCTAGTATAACACGTTCAGTCATTATAGCGTCGTCAGTTTTAAAACGCATTGTAAAACAATTTTTTTAATTGTCCAATTTGGCTACAATTTAGCTTTGGCTATGTATCTTAGCTGAAATGTTTGTTTACTTTTAACCGGAAACACAGGCGCTGAACAGGGGGTTGTTTTCACGTGTTTTTCACTCCCGAGCTTGCAGAAAATCCAAATACATGGGTTGAAAATTAAATCTCGTGGGTGAAAAATATTCTGCAGTGTAGTCGGGGGTAGGAGTAAGGTCCAAAAGTAGAGGGTCAGAGTTCACCCTGAGCTTGCACATTCCCAATATTAGGGATGTTCATAAAATTTTGAAGTTTAATATTTTTAGATGAAAGTTCTTTCATGAAAGAGAATCAAATTACCTAAACAATAAGGGGTCAATCATGTTTCTAGTGCATACTTTTGAAGTTACAGACAAAAAAAGTGTCACCAAATTGCCCAAAATTTTGTGTGTGAAATTGTGACAAAACAATGTAGGCACATGTACAATGTACACTACTGTATGTGACCCCAGATGACTTCCTATTCTTTACTGTAAGAAAGCTGTTTTGGATGGTCTTGATTTACACACAAATTGGTGTCGAGTTGGTGGATCATAGATTGCACTATGTGATAGTGTATGAATCCAGTATTATGCCAGTACCAACTTAAGTCAAAGTCATTTAGGTTTTGGTTGTCAAAATTAATTTTTTCCATTGAGCCCCAGTAAAGCCATTTATAGACCGTACATGCACATTCCACTACCCTATGGACTAATAGCGCCACCTATAATGTGTGAAGTGAGCCTGCCTACCATCTATATTGAGGGTGAAAAATTAATATTTTTTAAAATTTAGGGGTCATTCACCCCAGATCGGGGGTTAACGCTACCCCTGGCGCTGAAGTACAAATTCCGACCATATAAATGAGTCCGTTTAACTGCAACCTTGCTTGATCAAAGTTGTTTTGACGACCGACCATCGCCGCTCATTATATATCAATGGGAAAATCCAGGCAAATCAATCGATCTCCCGATTGGCAAACATTGACTTGTCATTGCAAACTGATGGTAACACCCTTCTGGTGTTGTTTTTTCTTGAACATGTGAGCCCAGCACTACATTTGTTGATCACCTATTACAGTGGCGACTGTGTGATGTCTAACGATCACTCGAGAAAAATGGACACAAAATTACGTTTTTCATGTGTACAATCATGGTGAATTGATGAAGGAATATAGCACATGTGTCACTAATATGTCAAGAACAATATCCTCATATTACACCAATTGTAGGCGAGTGATAAAAAGCTCTCCTCAACTTCATTTTAGGCGAGTGATCACTCTCACTCGCCTCAAAAGACAAGGCCTGTGAATTCCCGCAAACGGATTCTCGTTGTACAATCTTGCGGGAGTCCAAAAGGTATTAGGCCTATAACTGTAAAATGCATTCAAACAAAACAAACAAGCCAATTTCAAATTTAGTTAGTTTTTTAAAATAATATGTATTGTACCCGCATGCCTCAAATGCTCCTGAGGAGTGTAAATTATTGCACGCCTAAACATAGATCAGGCATGTTGCTTCATGATCATGATTGAGGTGTAAGATTTCAGCTATACAGCTTACACTATTTTTAGCTATACAGATGACAACTGAAACTTCACAATTAAGGCTTTAATGGTAGGCCTCAATCTAAGATAGAAAACAGAACAGAAATAATCGGACCCCGCCTCTAGTAAGAACAGGTTTTTCACATTTCTTTGAAAAAAAAATGATTGAAGCAAGGCTTTTATAATGAAACCTTTATTGTGTAAGTTAGAAATAGAGAGAGAGAGCTCAGCACAAAGTACATGTACCCCATAATAGATTTAATTTCACTATTACTTAATTTCGCTAATTGCCAATGGCCATCATTTTCATGAGTACTTTATTTCGCTAATCCAGCAATTCATGTTTATAATTCAATGTAAAACTGTCAAATTTGTGTGTACTTTATTGATCAAATTGAGGCTTCTAGCAAAATTAGCGAAATTAAGTGGTTTTACAGTATCATTAGCTCTTTTTTGAACTTTAAAAACATTTTCTTTGTCTCTAATTTCAGGACCAAGATGGGCATCATGGAATCTAGGTATTTTTTTATGCATTAGATGTGCTGGTATACATCGTAATCTTGGTGTACATATATCAAGGGTCAAATCAGTCAACCTCGATTCATGGACAGAAGAACAGATCCATGTAAGTACAGTATATGAAAATCAGCCAAGATATGTGATATGGATGCAAGGGATATAAGTTTTCTTTTGTTGATGTTTTCTTTTTGCAGATTCCAGATTGATTTTGTTAAAATAAAACATTTCTGAATTTGGATGATGGATTGATGGTATTTCATTATAAAGAACAATTGTTTTTTGGGGTAAGGGGGTAATACGGTACCGCATAGTCCAGGAGTGACACTAACCTGAGCTTGGGGCCAGGACTCCCAAATATTCACCAGTCAGACCCCCAAAATGTAACTTCTCAGAAAGTTTTCATGTAGTAAAGATCCTATGGACCACTCCCTGGGTCTTCCAGAGGCTAGCACAAACCCTGCCATAGTTTATTCTCTAATCCCTCATGTTCGCTAAAAAGATTGTGCCCTGAGCAAGTGCTTGGCTGGTTAGCGCCCCAATACATGGACCCCATAATGTATCCCAATGTTAATGCGTTGTGTTGTGAATTTGTTTGTGACAGAGTATGGAAGACACCGGTAACACCGTAGGACGTAGGCTGTATGAAGGCAACTTGCCAGAAGGTTACAGGAGACCACAGACAGACTCGTATCCTTTGATCCTATCATAAGTTCATTACAGTCCAACCTCTTTTATCCAGGCATGGGACCGGAAAGTATCGGCCGGATAAATGAATAATATGGTAATTGAATTTAGTGTAATTCAGCATTGAGTGTCCAAGGTGCTAAAGTTGGGACAACAAAAAATACTCATGTCATGGTGCAATATAACACTGAAAGATGATATTTGAGTGTCGCATGTAAATGCTTCTGTGCATGAAATTATGGCGTCAAAGCATTTTATAAGATGTTTCCCATATAAAATCACACAGTCGGATAACACTTATTAACAGAGATTCTTTAAAGAGGTCCAGATAAGAGTGGTTGGACTGTATTTCACAATATTGTGGTGATATGAAGGGGAAAATTCAGTCTTATAGCGTTCAATTTTATTTTGTCAAGTTAAGTATGCTGCAGTGAGTGTAACTTTGAAAAAGTCCTAAAAAATAGTGAGAAAAAGACCTGAGAGCATATTACAATTTTAGCCAAACTAAACAGAAATTACTGGTACAAATGTATTAATTTACCAAGAAGAGACTCTACAAAGAAACAAATAAATCCTCAGCTACTGGCTTTGTTTTGAAGAACTTAATTTTGACCAGTATCAAAGCTTATAAAACACAGGATTAATTTTGGGTGGATTAATAATACCCTGTTTTGCACAGATAAAACATAGCCCAATCATAATCATAATCCTTGGACCCAATTGGCAATACCAGTGAAAATTTGTTAAAATTTGCATTAAAAAAAAAAGTGTGTGAAAAAGGGCAACAACCTGGAATATTGCATATTTTCATACAATTGCAGCCAGAAATAAACACACAAAAACAGATAAATACAAAGTCAATTTATTAAAATTTGACTTTTATTGTCAGTTCCAACTAAAGGATTAGAATTAACTAAAATGGGATAATAAACTAAACCCAGAAAGTATAGAAACGATTATAGATGGTCAGATATATCGGGAACTGAAATATATAGCAAAAACTTATTTAATGTATATAAAGCACAGCTTTCTCCTGCGCATTTTGATACCTCTTTTGTTGCTCTTTCAAAATCCGACTTGAAGCCACTCAAGCGCCCATAACAGGACCAAATTATATCGTAGAGCAACAAAAGAGGTATCAAAATGCGCAGAAGAAAGCTGCACTTTATATACATTAAATAAGTGTTTGCTATATGTTTCAGTTCCCGATATATCTGACCATCTATAATCGTTTCGATACTTTCTGGGTTGAGTTTATTTTGAAAAGAAGTACTGTATTTCCTGTGAGTAGCTATTACAAAATAGGCTTAATGTATTCACGTTTTGAAGTGTTGTATCCTTAACCATTTCTCCCAGTAGCGCGCTAGAGCATTTCATCAGGGCCAAATACGAGCACAAGAAATATATCAACAAAAACTATGTCAAGCCACCTGTTAGGGTAAGTATATTATTCATTGTATCTGGTAGGGTAGCTCATGTTGTAATGTAGCTGTAGATACATATAGGTTTAACCATACCGTGGAAACATGGCATGTTGCCTCAGGGGATCGACGCTAAGTCAGGTACCGTGTGAGCAAACACAAAATAGCGTACACAAGGTCGCCAGGTCTGTACGCTGTACCGGCGTCAGCTGAATTCAAGTACGCTTAGAGGGCACAGGCATGGAAAATTCCAATCTGTGTATTAATAATCTAAGGGTTTAAGATTGTCTCTGCAATTTTGAAAGATGCTCCAAATATGATTCTTTGTAAGTACTGTGATCATGTGATCTGATCCAATCCAGCCAATAATGACAATGTGAAACTGAGATATACATTGCAGGCACCATTAAATTATTATTAGAGTGTGAAATAGCACACTTGGTTGCTGGGCAAGTATGATAATGACTTGATTTTCAAAATATAAGTTCTTCCTTTGATGGGTTATTCCAGTTGAAATCCATATACCACATAAGGAAAACATGACCTTAATAATCTCTGACACATGGCGTGTAGATTTTAAATGGAGTCGCCATTCAGGTAACCCATTTGAAATTCACACTCCCTGTGTGGAAGATTAAGGCCATGTCTTCTACAGGGGTATATGGTATTCAATTGGAATAGCCCAACAATATACCATGTTGGCCTGTTTATCAGGAGAGCAGGCAAAAGTAGGAAATCTGTCTTTTAAGTAAAGATACATTATACTATAGTGGACTTTCTAGAAAATGAAAATAACATTTTTGCACCATCCTTTGCCCAGACATGCCATACATTGGATTGTTTCTTAAGTTAAATGTAAAGGTGGTATGTTTATTTACCTTGTTTATTTTAAATGGCTACTTGTTATATTTAGGTCTTCTTATCCACCCATGAGCTCCCTGATCAGTGTGAATGAAAATCTGGTTTTTACTATTTCCAAAGTTAGGAAATAGGAGTTCCTTAGATCATCTGGTATAGTAATCAAGGCTTGTCACCTTTTAAAGCAGGTCACATATTTTCCTGGATAGATTTCAAGCATTTAAGCTTAGTTATACACTCAAAACATGAACATTGCTACATTGTCAGCATCTGTATGTGTATATCAACGTCATCAAACACTCAGTATGCATTGTTGACAACAGGCTGCTCAATAAACATTTAGAAAATTGAATATCTGCAAAGAAGGTTTTTAAAAACCAATAGTAGTGATCATTTCATGGTGTAGATTTAATTCAAAAAGTATTTAAGTTGTACATATATATACTAACCCTACTAATATTTTATGGTAATTGAATTCAAACTCTTATACATGTAGATCAGAAATCAATACAATTGCAGGATAACAAGTTATCTTGCTAACAAGCATCTTTTTGATGCCACAACATGTATGAAGCATCAAATTTATTTGACTCACAAGGTGTATCAAAATGATTGGTACCAATCAATATCAAGTGAGTATGGTCAAGCCTGCCTTATTTGTACATTTATGTTATAAAAGGTCATACAACCATAAATTGTATTCATTTCAAGAGGATCTAATATTAAATTTGGAAAAAGCAGTTGTTTCATTAGACAACAAAGCTGATGGGTACCAAACATTTTGATACACTCTGTATAGCTTGGCCCATGTTATCTTGAGCACAAGCACAAGGTTTTACTCTTTGGCTTTTTCACAATATTGTTCTTATCGAATCACTAAATATTATGCCTCGTTGTGATCTAAAAATTGAAGAAACTTGACACCAGTTTTAATATGTAATGCACAATGGGCTACATTCCAGTTGCAATCTATACACCCCCTGGAAGACATGACCTTAATCTTACACAGTTGGTGTGTGTTACCTGAACGGGTGATAACATTTGACATCTGCACCCCTGTGCGGTAGATTAAGGTGTATGGATTTCAACTGGAATAGCCCAATATATTTCCAAGCCTGTACTAACACCTAGCTATGTGACATTCTTTCCAAACCCTATTTAAGGAATACTCCCGTTCTAAGGTAATCACTCAACATTTCTATTATGTGAAAATTAACTTGTTTTTAATTGTTTTAAATTGAAAACTGATTTGTTCTAAATGTTATGAAAAAGAAATGTTTATCATCCTTTTTCCCCATTTTCTACAGTTTAGCAACACATTTCTAGCGTTATTTATTCAAATCTGCCCTATTTGGTTTCAAAACGAGTGTTCAGTAAAAACAAATGACCCATTTTAAAACCATAACAACTGGTGGAACATTGTGGAGCTTGTTTTAAAAATTGACCGAAATTCTAATTTTGATTTTGATAGCCATTTATGTCTCATCCTCAAAGCACCTAAAATAGATCCAGCGATGTGAACAGACGTTGCTTTCATGACATCTAAAAAACAAAAGCATGTTTTTGAATAACTAATTAATTGAGCAAATAATTATTTAATATTATTAAAAATGCAATAGGGATATAGAATAAAGATTGCATCAACATACTGCAAATTTGCAATTGGGTAAAATATTTTATGACACAAATGATTCATTTGTGTGAATCTATAAGAGATACGGGCAGTGGTTGTCATAAAGGCTTTACCATAATAATTATATTTTTTAATATAAAATTTACTGAACAAAAATTTTATATGAAGGGGACTTGAATGAATAATGATACATGTACATCTTTTGACATTTTCCGTACATCGTTGTTGGGCAGGAAAAACCTATGTATCATTGGCCCCTGAACATGTTTAAAGCAAAACCGCCTATATGTAACCTGTTGGCTGTTTTGTTTTAAACATGTTCAGAGGCCACAAGCACATACATGTAGGAGGTTTTTCCTTCTCAACGACGACATGATATAATTGATATTACATAGAAGTAGGGATGATGTGTGGCGAACACTACCAGAATGCTGCTACAATCAGAGGTACACTGCTGCCCAGCTACTTCATTGGTACTCTAGAGTATCTGTGTGGGTACTCCAGAGTACACACATTGCAATCACATGTACTGTACACAACACTGGTACTGGTTTGGTACTGCACTGTTACTCTAGAGTAACTACAAAGTAGCTTGGCAGCAGTGTACCTCTGGTGTCGGCAGCAATAGGACTCTGCTAGTAAATTTGACCATCCTCTTGTTTAAGACATGAATGCATTTTGAATTTATGAATGTCGTAGAATAGACCACTGATAGGATAAACTTAGTTACTTTTGAGATGATGTTTGTTTGTGTACATGTATTTTATGTTAGGGCTCTAACTGAAATTCCTTAAACCACTATGATGCAGAACACAGCCAGGGATCCACTTTCTTCATGCCTGCTGCCTGAGAAAAATCTCCATATTAATGTTGAAGTGGACCGATTCCACACAATTTACTTTAGACTACTTACCATGTGATGTCATTGCCCAGCAGTATGCGCGCAAATTATGGCAATTTCCATTGTTCTTTGCCCTGCAGTGTGCGTACGCATCATAGTTTGCTCAGGGCATGTGCATTTTAAATAGCCCACCACATTTCATATAGTACAAGAAAGCCATTGAACAGTGTAGCATTTCATTCAAGCATACATTGTATAGCGACAGACGGCCCTGATTTGGTAAAATGATCTAACTTGAAATTAAAATTGCTGTTTCGAGAAAAAGAGCTTTTATGTTTGAACACTTGACGTTTTTCTTTTTGAATAAAATATATTATTAAACAGATCTAATGTCTTAGAAAATATAAAAATCTCATTATTTGGTGGCATGCTGGTGATTTTAGGATGTCACCAATGGAAAGAGCGCCATTACATTACCCATTAAATAGGTTTAACTCAAAATGTCCAAATTTCAAGTTAGATCATTTTACCAAATCAGGGCCGCAGACCAGTCCCTGCCTTTGTTGATAAACAATGATGTCAAGTGGTCTATTGATGAGGTGACAGCAATGTTTAGAAACACATACAAGGGACAGTCTTTATGTTTGAATGACCAGCATATGACCCCCCCCCCATCTCCCCTGGACACTGATCAATTTAGCCTTATTGCCTTTTATCATTCTAATACGGCAGTGTACAGGTCCTGGAAAAAAAACAGGATGTGTGCGCAAACTTACAGGCAAAGAACTATGACAACGGCTGACTGTACATAACGTCGCAAGTCACCATTTATTGGCATTTCAGAAGGAGCTCTTATACACTGCGGTAGCAGATTCCCATTGCTGCTGCCACAGAGGTACAGTACAGCGCTGCCTAGCTACCAGTGCAGTACCAATCCAGTACACGTACCAGTGTGTGTACCAGTACATTACATGTGATTCTGGTGTGTGTACTTTAGAGTACCCCACACAGGTCTTTAGAGTACCATTGAAGTAGCTGGGCAGCAGTGTACTTCTATCTGCAGGTGGCATCAATAGGAATCTGGCAGTGTAGTTGTAGAACTGTTAATGTAATTTAGAGTAGCTAGCTGTTAGTTCTTGGAAGTTAATACATTGTATGTTGGACAACTTCAAATGGTACACTATTTTGCACAGAAGCAAAAAAGGAAAATGTAACTTTTGTTACAATAATAGTAATGAGTGATTGTTGAATCATTCATTGAAGTAAGCTAGGAAACTGAAGCAGCAACTTTTTCTTTGTCTTTGAGATTCTGATGTTTGGGACTTCCCAAAAAGGGGTGTATTGCCAGTTTAATATTGACATTAAGTATTTTCCCAATATGATCAGTACTGGATTCTCAAATATAGTTCAATGTCATAACTTAGGCCAAAAAAAAAAATTGTTTGCTTGCCCTCGAATGGATTTTAAAAATTGGGTCGGTCGGTTTTTTTCCGTTTCCCCGAAACAGACATGGCGAATACCGAATCGGCGAATGCACTTAATGGTTCAAGCATTTCCGTAGCAGCAACATCACGCCATGGTCCAGCATCTGTGCTCGCCACTTGCACCTTAAACAATTGTAGCTCTTCTACATGTAGGCCTACGTTTAATGAAGTGTACAATTCTCCTACATGTAGTGTTTTCTGCTTTTCAAAACTATCATATTAATCAGCGTGTTCGGTCCCTTGCTTCACCTGTACAACTAGCGCGCTACTCGTGTTGTGTCCGCCATGTTTAAAGTGAAATCATATTTATACAGAGCGATTTGTGCTCTTAATAAAAGTAGCCTCAACAAACATGTTGAAAAAAATAGTGCAATGTTACTTCCTAGTCGACACGAACAAATATCATGAATCTAAATATTTATAAACAAGAAATGAATATCTGGTACAACTGTTTTCAAATTTTATCTACTTTTACCATATTTTAACATCTGCTATATTGTATCCATTCTTGCACGATATGCACGGTTATATTTTGCCTGTAAATAAACTCATCCCTAGATGCGCCATCCGAAATGTGCAGGTGGATAGCAAATTGTATTAGAGCTTAGACGCTGAGGTGGTATACAAAATTGCGGAACCCGGCAGTCAGGTACAGCCGGACACGTAAACATGCAGGATATGGTATTTTACAACTTTTCTTTTAAATCATCGGTTTTTCAGACGAAAAATACATGCCATTTTTGGGAAAATCGCAAAAAAACAACTTTTTTCAACAAAAAAAGTTCTACGGTTGGGACTGCCGAGACGGTCGGTCGGACGAGGGCAAGCAAACAACTTTTTTTTTTGGCCTTAAGCTGTTATAGCGGTATGGGGTTTAGCTTAGGTGTCAATCATAGATGAAGAAATATACAGAGCTTTTCACCAACAGGTAAAGTCCCTGTGCTTTGTATGTTGAGAATTCTTGCATATTCATGAATGCTGATCATTCTAATAAAACACACCGTCGCCCATACCATTTGCGACTATCATGGAGCTGTAGGGTTTAGTATCAGCTCTAAATGTGTTTACGCCAAAGATATCAAGACTGTGCTTTGAAAAATATGTGGTAACGGGCACAGAATGGGCAGGCGTAGCGTTTTTTGTGCATATGCTTCATCTAATGATTGGCCCTCACAAACAGATGATGCTGGACTTTGCCTGTTGGTGATTGATCTGTATATCTTTAGTTTATTGTGTTAATGCTTCAAAAAAAGCAAACAAATATAATTATGCAAAAGCAAATTTGTGTTGACAATAGTTGTGAAAAATTGCATGTGTGTGTAATGTATTGTAGTTTTGTGACCCTATTGTAACCCTTTGCCTGCCTTTGCATGATGAAGATTCTGACACAACAACCCATGAATAGATTTCACTAAGACTTTACAATACACCATAACTCCAAACACATTGTTAAGTCCCAGATCCATTGTTGACTTTTCTTTATAGTTAATTTTTTTATTACTTCCGTGGTCCGGGTATGCGCTGGTGAATTGCGATCGCGTAGAAGTGACAGGGTAGCCTACTACGCGCCCAGCCGACGACCAATGGGTCAACTGGCTTGTTGTCAAGTCCGTTGATCAGCCAATCAGCGTGATTGTTTATTTCTTCTGTGTGTACGCCCGTCTACGCTTGGCGCACAGCTCGGACCACGGAAGTAATAAAGAATTAACTTTAGGATTTACAGTATTGTTACAATGGGCAAGGACTTGCGATGCATCACAACTGTTAGTGATGAAATTGACCCCAGGATGATAGTTTATGTGTACATCCATATCAAAATGATGCACTTGTCGCCTGCTACATGTTTCATTTCACATAATAGGTAGGAATAAATACCAGACTCATCTCAAGTGGAGGTCGTTTCAAATCAGCCCCAAGTCACCTGGTTAAGGAATGTTCTCTGTATTTCTAAACCATGTGACACGGGGATGATTTGAAGTGACCTCCACTTGAGATGAGTTTGGGATTTATTCCTAGCTATTATGTGAAATGAAACATGTAGCAGCCGACAAGTGCATCGTTTTGATATGGATGTACACATACGGCATAGATGCAGAATATCCTCCATACACTGTGTTTTAGGGTTAAGGATTGGTATATTTGTGTTGGGTATAGTTTATAGGGTTAGTTTTACTAGGTGTAGAAGATATTCTTTAGTTATTCAGTTGTCACTTATTTTTTTATCTTAGGCAGTGTGTGATAGTTCCGTTTTCTGAATAGGCCCTAAAGCCAGTTGCTAAGTTTCTTTTGGTTCAGAGCATATTGCGATTATTGATCATCTATATGAGCCAAAATGTTTAGGAAAATGAATTTTTAAGCAGCACTTTTGTATGAGCGCATCTTGCCTCCATTGTGCAAAATCGCAAACTTAAATGTGGCACATATTCAGCATGGATTGGATTTGCCTCTGTCTGTAGAACAAAATGTCTATGAATTGTCATCCAATAAGTAGAAACCAAACTTTGACAAATTTGAAACTTAGAATTTCAAAGCCTTTCACTTTACATTTGCACTGTTTTCTTTCTACTCATGCATGCAACATCTGCACGTTTCGTTTTCATTTATTCAGTTTCTTTCTTGTATTTTCCTATTTTTTATGTGTGTTCATCAATTCATCTTTGCAGCATACAGAGTTTGAGGAACCTGAAAAAGAGAGGAGAAGAAAGCCTAAAGCCGGCAAGTCTAGCACAGTTTCTTTACAAAAACCTAAAGAGGTAAATAAATTGTGCAGAAACTAAGGCTAGAAGCTATAAGGGGTTGTATTTGACCATTGCACGGTTCAGCCATATTTGACCTGCTACAACGAAATCAGTATAATTTCGTAAGTTGGTAGTTTCAAGGCACCCTGACTGACTGACTGAGTTAATGTTCTTTGTTTGCCGCACACCTGTACAGCCAGTAGTATGTCTTTCATGAATGACCCAACTTGCGATTTTATGCTTATTTCATGGTAGCAGGTTACATATATGCGAGGAGAGCCCTGATCTGGCAGCATACATGAATGGGAATTGAACCAGTCATTTTGCGTTGTGTAAAGTAACATATTTCTTCCTTTCATGTTTATTACGAGTTCAAGGTTCTCCTTGCATATGGCAAAACTGTGCAGCGGACGAATACAGCTGTTTTCGCCAAACATTTGACAAACATTTAGTGATGGGAAACATTTTTGAATTGAATACCTGAGTGGAAGAAGGGCCCAACTCCATCAAAACTGTTTTTGAGATATTAAGAAAAACTTGATATTTGGAAAAGTTTTATAGACAGAATGTTTTCATCTTCAGGGGACCTTTAATACATGAACATACAATATTACATACATTCGAAATTATATATGATGTTCCATGGCAACGGTACAGGTCTTAATACGAGCTGGAGTTAGGCCCTTCTTCCACTAATATACTTGCAAGTCCCAGTTCCGTAAGCAGATGTGTTATAAATAGCTACAGAAATTAGGTAATTATCCATTAATTGCACAAGTAGAAGCATGTAATATGTTAACAAGAAAGTTTATTGTAGTGAAAAGCAGATTTCATGGATGAACAAAATTAATCTAATATTTGTGGAAGAAGGGCCCAACTCCATGGAGTTGGGCCTTTCTTCCATGAAAACCATGATTAAGTTTACATGGAAGACTATTTAGAGAGTGAATTTTGGCTCATCTTTCACACACAAGGAAGAACAGTCTGCTGGCAATAAAATGCTGGGTCTAACTCATTTTTGTAAAAAATTGGAGTTGGGCCCTTCTTCCACTCAGGTATTCAATTGTGAATTGTTTGTATTTGCTTAAATGCAAATGTTTGGTAAGACTTGAACTGAGCTAAATATTTGTCAAACTTTTGGTGAAGCAGTTGTGTATTAATGGTGTTGCCTGGTTCAGCTTTAATAAAAGGAAATTTGGAGCTTGTTATCCATTTGATAGCATTCTGTTAGTATAATAAACATTGTATCATAATGTACATAGTAAATAAGTTATAAAATGATACAAAAGTTTATATTTTTGATCAAAATAAGGCAAAGATCTAACAAAGTTGGCATTATATGCCGACCTTTTGTTTTGAAAGATCGAAGGTCACAAAATATGTCAGAACTTTCACTTCATACAGTGATTTCCTTATCAAGAATCCAAAAATGTCAGAAAACTGCAATTGAAAAAGTATCTTTTTATGAGTAGACCCTCCCTCGGGTCCATGGAGAACGACTGGTAATGTAGATTACATAGCATTAAAAATCAACCCAATACATGGACCCTCCCAGTATGTAAGCAATTTGACTTCCAGTTCCCACAAAATGCTGGGAGTTCACTTTTACGGATTTGGAGTCACGCAATCATTCTATATACCACGTCCATGTTTTCACTACATTAACGTTTGTGTAAGCGACTAAAACAACGATATTGTATCCTACCAATGAAAAGGCTTCCCTAGCTAAATAATGTGCAAACATTTGCAAACCGCACGCGATAATATACATAATATGGACAATAGGCCTAAGTCTGAGTCAGTGGTTGCCTTTTATTATTGCGCTGCACCATGGGTCTATCAGACGCGTGCCACTTGAGCTCAATACCTCTCAGTTGTTGACAAGTGTCCCATCCGATCTTCGCCACATCCGCGGCATAGCTTTGTGCTACCATATTTGAATTGAAACTGGGGCGGGGCTTTCGTAATTGACATCAGAATCACCGGGCTTCGTTGAACGAATATTTGGAAGTGAAATCTCTAACACTTCGGAACAGTCTCGGCGTGGGGAGCGGTCACTGAATTTTAGCGTTCAATATAGGAGGTGTGATCAGTGTAGTGGCATCAATTTGAGCTAATTTGTGTAGAGAGAGGAATTGGTTTTGGGCTGTGTATTTAGAATCGGGGAGGTGAAGGACTAGGGCATATTTTGGTAGGCTATTATGTAATTATGTATTGTTCCATTATCCAGGCCGGACCGAACCAAGACTGAGGGACAGTCTATTTATGAGGAACAAAATTGGTCCAAAATTACTGAAAAATACATTTGCCCCAAAACTTTGTCAAGATTTTGTGATGCAATTTGAATAGCAAATAGCAATGTCATACTCTATTAGAGATAAAGTTACATTTATGTTATCTTTGGTTCAAAATTATGAAACTAATAGTGGAAATTTTGAAACTTGATATAAAGAACCAGTCAGCATCATCATACAAGGGCACTTGAACTCAGGTCATTTTCACAAAGACTTCCAGCATATACCATAAGTGCTGAAATTACGCTAACCTTAGATTGGAATTGGTAACAGACATAAGGTTTGAACAACACTTAGTTAATTGTTTTATATGATGAATAAAAATAATTGCATAAATTTGTGACTGGATTTCACAAGGCTTCCCCTGTGAATGTTATACCTCAGATCTCCATTGATTTGACACTAAATTAATATAAACTTTTTTATAAACACTCATATGGTTTAGCTTCCCCTGTAACTGTTATGCCCACAGAATTAAAACCAGAGAACCAAGACTCGACCGCCATCTTGATACAGGCATGGGGCAAAAATTGGGGGTATTCGGTTTCCCTCGGAATGCGCTTGAGGCATTCGTTGTCTCGGCAAGCGACATGGATGATAGGCGCATTTGAGAGACGCACTTGATGCGACCTGCACGCGAGTACCAAGACGCTTCAGATGAGACGCAGAGTTGTTTTCGTTCGTCTCCGCGCACCGTCGGCAAGGACACGAATACCCCCAATTTTCTCCCCATAGCTGACGGCGCGATTTTACGTGGCGGTATAGGGAGTCCCGGTTCTCCTTCTCTAATTCTGTGGTTATGCCCCAGATCTCCCATTGATTTGGTGCTTAATTAATATAAACTTTCTAGAAACACTTATATGGTTTGTTCCACCCTTTGATGGTAGGGTTTTTGGTAATTTCTGATACCCTTTACAAAAAGAAAATTTGTCAAGCGTGCACAGTGATATTGGGAAGGAATTTGACTTATATTTGTTAGACCAACTGTTCAAAGAGAAACCACTTTATCAAACATGAGTGTCCACTGTCCAATATGTCCAGGTACTTAGGATTTGTTGCAAGTCTTTGTGAATTCATTTATATATGTACACCACACCTATATAATGAGTTAAGGGGAGATGGGCCTAAATGGAAGAATTTCAGTGTGTTAATCATTTTGGTGTTCCACATTTTTATCACACAAAAAGAATTGCATAAATTCTGCAGGACACATTTGATCACATCATAAATTCTGGGAGCACAAACAAGTCATAACAGTCATAACACTTTAGCACTTCTTTTTCACCTCATTTTTGTTTTATTTTAAATTGGTGAAGGGTTTCTCATCTTCCTGGTCTTGGAGATATAATATTCATATTCACTGTTATGTCAGTATAGCCCATCTGTTTTCCCAGTCAATACATACACATATCAATTGCTCTTCATGTGAAGGTTAATATCACATTGGACTATTCCAATTGAACTCCATACACCCCCTATAGAACACATAGCCTTAATCTTTCACACAGGGAGTGTAAATTTCAAATATGGTTACCTGGATGGGTGACTCCATTTGAAACCTGTATCCCCTGCGTGGGAGATTAATCAGGTCCATAGGGGGGTGTATGTATTTTACATGGAATATTAGTTCATTCTCAGATATTCTGCAGCACTCATAGTTTTATATATTGAGCTCCATCATCAAGTATTTCATTTATGTGGGGGTGGGGGCTGGGGTGTGTTCGTTTGTAACTGCATTCAAACTGTGGAAGATTGTGGAGCCTGCTAGCAACCTTAGAGGGGGGGGAGTATACCACCTACCATTGGAATGTGGGTGGGTGAAACTCCCCAGTTGGAATACACACACACACCATCCCTAACATTTGGCAGCATTTACAAGAGTGGGGGTGTGTACTTTTGTAAACGCCATCAAACATGATCCCACTCATAAAAAATCTGTGTATAAATTGTGGTCACACATGAACTATAAATGTCTGCAGCTCCTAGTCAGTGATTCTGAATTTTGTAAAAGATTTAAGTGTGTGGGTGTGTGGAAGGGGTGCTTGTGTGATGTGTTTGTTAAGTGTAAATCTGTGTTGATGTGCTGATTTGGAATGTCAAGATTTTCTACATGTCTAGCCAAGCAAGTTTAGATAGTCTGCCGAAGCTGCGGCCAAGCAAGCATAGACAGTTCACTGCCCAATCTGCAAACAGCAACATGTATATGGCAATATTATGGTTTATAAGTTTGCAATGCATGCATTTGACATTTCAGTAGCAGATATTGTGAAATGTTTTGCAAATTTGCATATTTTGAGTATAATTGTTAATTATTCCAAATCTTTATATGCAGACCCGATCAAAAGGGAAAGGTGGCTAAATGAATACTGCCCAGCACCTGTTCTCTTGAGATCATATCTTGTTAGGTGAAAACAGCATTGAAGAAATATTAAACCTTAGTGAAGAACAAAGATTGATTTATAAAGATCTGTTGAAAACTATTCCTGCGAAAATAAAATATGTGTATGATCATAATGGGCAATTTCAGTTGATATCCATACACCCCTAGATGGAATACTTGACCTTTATCTCCCACACAGGGGGTGTAGATTTCAACCAGAGTCACCCATTCAGGTAACCCCATTTGAAATTCACACTTCCTATGTGGAAGATTAAGGTCATGGCTTCCTTAAGGGGTGTATGGATTTCAACTAGAATAGCCAAGTTGAACTTCCCAGCTGAGTAGACTGCCTCCCCTATCAGAATGACTTCCAGTTTGGAAGTGTGCAATAGCTTCACCATTTTCCTCACAGGAAGCAATTGGGTTTAAAACCAACAACCTGTTTTAAGATTTGCGAGTGATAATGTGTGGTGTCTATAGTAATTGGTAAGTCCTTCAGCAGTCTGCCTATATTTGGTACTGTTTGCAGCATTTGTAAACACAGAAGTGGATTTCTGATTGGCTAATTGAATCCTGTCATCACATCAGTTCCTCGTTCGCAGACTAAGTCGTGTAGCATCGGGAAGAGCCGTAGAGCAGTGCTGAAGGACCTTGCTGAATACTATATACAGTCTGTCCAAACCAAATCTGTGACACGCACTGTGTGTTAAAAACGCGATGCATAAAGAGCGTGGTGCGCTCGGCAAGTACAAATCGCACAGCAGTTGGCGCACCAAAGAAGCATACACACGCATTGCACTAAAATAATTACTCTCAGACCTCTAGTATCCAAGGTCTATTTACTTTGTATTTCTATGTGGACAGACTGTAGCTGAGTTATGTGTGTTGTGAATAGAAAGGCTACTTTATGAAGTATAAGAATGAGATCTTCTGTTTTGATGTCAAGAGTGTAACACATGTACTACTAATAGTAATAATATTATAAGTGGGAAGGTGTTATGTAAGTGTAACAAGAAAAAGTGGAGTGTATTCTTGGTGTAAGAAGTTCATGAGTTGGACTAGTGCAAAGCTTCCCATTAAGGAGCAGCTTGCAGAATAAAGCTGTGCATATAATCCTTCAATAGAAGATTTCTGTGCCAGGCTAATTCTGTGCTCTTTACACAAAGGATAAACCAAAAATGATTGCTTAAATGACTGCAAGCAAAATTTCAGTTACCTAAAACCGATCTTTTAATTTGTTGTGTGTACACTGAAAGAGTTGAGGGTATATTGAAAAAGTTTGATAACAAAAAATAATATAAATAATACTTTGTACCATTTCACAGATTATATTATACATTATATTCTTTGTAACAGGTTGTTAAGTATATTTTTAGGATGTCAGGTTGTTGCAAAAACCTGGAGGTTAACTTGCTATTGTTGAGACTATATGTTTGATAAGAGTGGTAGAGAGTTGCATTGTGACAGTGACTGTGGAATTATATTGAAGTCAACTTGATATCAGAGAGAAGTATAAAGCACAATATCTGTTTTGCAATTGCTCCCTCAAACAGTGTCGTCCTACACACATACCAATGTGCTGCCTTGTGCAGTTATGCATACACATGAAATATATCTCGGTCAGAAAACATTACCTTCACTGTTACAAGGGGAAAATGTAAATTCTGTCGTAAAAAATGTTTAGTAATATTTTGATGAGTGTACAAATACTAAGAGATGATATCAATTGGACTATTCCAGTTTAAGTCCAAAGACCTAATGACCATCATCCACACAGTGAATTTCAAATGGCATTACCTGAATGGATGATCCCATTTGAAATCTACACCCCCTGTTTGGAAGATTAAGGTCGTGTCTTTCATTATTAAAACTTAGTTGGGCAGGATAAACCTCATGTGATTGTGGTCCCTGAACATGAAAAAGCAAAACTGCCAAAAGGTTATGTAGGAAGTTTTGCTTTAAACATGTTCAAGGGCCAATGACACATAGGAGGTTTTCCTGCCCAACGATTGTGCATGGATTTCAACAGGAATAACCCTCTTTTTTTATATAATAAAATAAGCTAATATGCCATTCTTTTTCTCACTCTTCTCTTGTTCAGTCATCATCAAATAGTTCATCAGCCAAAGCGACAAGCTCCACTACATCGTCAAGTACAGCAGCAGCAGCATCTCTAGTCAGTACACCTGTTACTACTGCTGCAGTGGCAAGACCAGAGGCAGCCAAGGCTACGCTAACTGTTCAGCAATCGCCGCCACAAAAATCGGTGTCATTACCAACAACGCCTGTGAGCAGACGAAAAGCAGTAGATGATCTTCTTGGGCTTGGTAAATATTGTGGCCAATTAAGAAGTTCCATTATTTTTATATTTTTTGGGACTTTGCATATTTTGCATTAAATTCCCTCATCCACTCGGCAGCCTAAACACAATGATATCTTGTGCTGAATAGTTTTGGACACTTTGTCTTGGTATTTACAAACCTTTGTTGTAAAGGCTACCTTAAAAATGAATTGCGTAATTGTTGTCTTACGATACAAAATTTCAAAGTGCAATAGTTTTAGCGTGTGTTACAAACCACAGTGATATAATTATCATTAGAAAGAGACTACTATTTGTCACAAAACAGAAACAAACCCTTGCTCTTGAATGCAGTGCAGTATTCTCCAGCGTAACATGAAAATGATCTGTGCATTATTACAATACATCCTTGTTGGATATACTATTATTATAAGTGATTAGTAGCTTATTAAGACCACATGTTCATGATCCATTATTAGTGAAGTTTGGTGATAGTATACAGTCAATGTGTTGTAGTTTTGAGAAAATGTTCATACATAGTTAAATAGCTATTAAAGAGGAACCATTTCTTCTGGGGTGAACCAAACCTGCCTTGTTATCAAATTAATCACTGACAAGGTTACTTCTGAATTTTACAGGTGCTAATTGATGTTTTAATGTTATTGTATCAATAAGCACCTGTCAAATTCAGAGATAAACTTGTCACTGATTAATTTGATAACCAGGCAGGGTTGGGTCACCCCAGAAGAACTGCTCTGGCAAGGCTTCCTCTTTAATTCTAAACAGTCATTCAACACAAATTTAGCAATACATTACACATTTTATTGTGTCTGTAGATACCCCACCTTCGAACCAAGACCTCCTGGGCATGAACACGCCCCAACATCCAGCAGGCCAATCATCAAGTAGTAATAACATAGCAACCAATAGTGCAATGGAAATGTCCTTATTTGGGGATGAGGCTGAAATCCAACAGCCAGACCAATCTTCAAAGAAGAATAAAGACTCTATCATGGCACTGTATGGATCTGGGAGCCAAAAACAGCCCGCATATGGAGTACCAGGTAAGAAGTGATATTTTTTCTAGCTTCATTTTTGTCTTGCCTGAAAGGAGGAGACAAGATAACCACTTTTCCAGCTGGCTGGCTGTATGTATGGATGTATGTATGTACGATGCGCACATCGTTACTGTGCGCTTCATAGCTTTCAAATGTGTGACATCAAATGTCGACATCTCTGATCTAACATGCAGAGAATTATGCGATTTACTGAAAAGGTCAATTATGTTTGTGATTTGTTTATTTTCAGGAGGCATGTACATCCCAGCACAAGGTCAACAACCACAACAACAAGCCCCACAACAGCAGTACAGTGTAGCCAACGGTTACCCTAATGGTGGCATGCCAGGCATGCAACATGCAGCAACAGTGCCAGGCATGCAACCAGCAGTATCGGCCCCAGGCATGCAACAACAAGGAGGCATGATGGGTAACCAGGGCATTAGGGGTAATCAACCAGGCATGATGGGAAGACAACAGGGTATGATGGGGATGCCTGGTATGTACAATACACAGGCTCAGCAGCAGCAACAGGCATACCTGAGTCAGGTGAGGTTTGGTCTGATTAATAATAAAGTAGATTACATCTTAGTGGTAGTACCATTGCACACAGTTCATATTGCCTCGTGCACATAGAACACCAATGTGCTAGGATAGTTATTCTCTAAAGTTAGCCAGCAATTCTGACTAAGGTAGTACTTTTTCACATCCCATGCCATTGTGCAGTTTGCACACAAAACCATGTGAACAATTTTGCATGAAAACTACTAAACCCAATTCAGAATTTCTGACAAATGATAATGAAGTCTCTCCTTCATGTAAGCCTACATGAAATTAGCCTATTGTCAGGACTTCATTGAAGGATTAGACAGCTTTATTCCGTAAGCTGTATACTCAGTCTTGATACAAGGCCAGTTCTAAGTAAACGTACATGAAGGTGATACCGTAATTGGTCATTAGATATGCTAGGATGTATCACATTGATCTCCCATGTGTCTCAGTTACAGTATAGAAGATATGTCATTTGTTACAGGTGTGTAGTACCGTATTTATGAGCTGATAAGCACTGAGTCTCTCATGTTTAAAGCATTAGCCATAGATGCAAAGAATCATTTAATTTGGGGGCATATTTGATCAATACTTGTCTTGTATTGTCAAAGTACCAAAGTTTTAAGATCAATACACAAAAAGAAAAACCAATGTATACTTTGATCAGGTCGTAATCGGTGGGAATTACTAGGCTTTTACCACTACGCCGAAAAGTAGACACACGTTAAGAAGGATATACCGTAATTATCTAACTTGTCAATGTTTTGCGTGTTAAAGAAAGTAAACAAAGTATAGGACTTCAAATAATAATTTGTGATACTTCTGGCAAGATGTCACAAGACAATTCTCCAAATAAAATATATTAATATTAATCTGCGATGTTATAAGGCCCGCCGATTACAAGCTGATCAAACTATAGTCTAGAATGATAGTATAATTTTATGATATTTGTGTTTGTCCAATCATCAAATACAGCTTTAGTATGAAGATATTTAAAATAATGGGCCATGTAGATCATATTACGACCTGTTATGAAGTTGTGCAGGTGTTGACCTTGTACGAATACTTCTGGCAAAGTTTTGCCTTTCAACACTTAAGATGGAGGTGGACAGCAACAGCAGGTGGACAGCAAGAGCAGACCCAGCCTAAGATACCCTGCCAGGCTGCCATATTACACTCAGAAATTCAATTGAATTAACACAATTTACCACTTTAGACACGCACATGATTGTAAGCATCAGCTGCATCCCATTACCTCTCTGTGGATGTGTTTTCATGTTGAGGTGAGGCAACATGACCATTCGTCATGTTGTGTTCATTCAATTGAATTTCCGAATATAGTACTTTGAACTGTATTTGTCAGTTTGGACAAACAGAATTGCTTACTGAATGCTTGCTCACTAACATGTGCCACTAACATACTACTCACATATTGCTGTGCTTTGCCTTGCCGCACTTGCGTGCTTTCCCTCTTCCTCCTGCATTCACACATGTGTAGCCAACCAATCAGCAACAGCACCAATCAGCAGGTGGACCGCAACAGCAGACCCAGCCTCAGATGGGTCTTCAGGGTCAACAGACCCAGCCTCAGATGGGTCTTCAGGGTCAACAGACCCAGCCTCAAATGGGTCTTCAGGGTCAACAGACCCAGGCTCAGATTGGTCTTCAGAGTCAACAGACCCAGCCTCAGATGGGTCTTCAGAGTCAGCAGACCCAGCCTCAAATGGGTCTTCAGGGTCAGCAGGCCCAGCTTCAGATGGGTATTCAGGGTCAGCAGACCCAGCCTCAAATGGGTCTTCAAGGTCAGCAGCAGACCCTCCCCCAGATGGGTCTTCAGGGTCAACAGCAGCAGCCTCAGAGCTTCCACATGATGCAAATGCAGCAGCAGGTAGACTTCACATTTTATTTCTGTGGCTTTTGTGATGGTGGTGGTTTCTGTGATGCTCACTATCTGTATTCTTTGGTCCACCCCAAGTTCGGTAGTGACATTAATGTCTTTTTTGCAGTTGTGTTGCAAGGGTGCTGACACACCGCCCTTGTAGAGGTGTGTGTGCATTCCAATTGGGGAGATTCACAAACCCACATTCAAACTGGGGACTGCAACCACCGTACTGTGGAGGTTGATCAAATGGCAGGTGGTATACTCCCCTCTATGGCTCAAAAAGGTTTTGAGGTTATCTCCAACTGTGTAGCTCCACGGTTGTTAGCAGACTCCACAATTTGAATGCGGCAAAACACACACACACACCTCCACAATTTAAATGCGGTTACAAAGGCACCTCCACACGTGGCAGCATTTACAAGAGGTGTACGCTCTACACGATTAACATTACGCGTACAATTCGAAACTGCAACCAGCAAAATAAGTACATCTGTGTTTACCGAACTTGAGAACAGAAAAATCCTTTGATCTATCTCTGATTTGAAGCAAAAATCTATTTTAATCTTCTACGATGTGAAGTGTGTAATATTATTGCTTGTCTAGTTTATGTACATGTGTGTGCATGTAAATATGTGTTAATGTCTCTGTGCACATGTGCATAATAATATTTGTGTATGTATGTGGGGGTGTAAGTAAGTATGTTGTGTGTTTCATGTTTTATAACAAAAAGTTTAACTGCTAAGGCTTCTTGGTTTAAAAAAAAACAGACCCTCTGCTAAGGTTAGACAAAGGCGGTTAGCATTTTGTGCTCTAAGCAGCTTTGGCAGTAAACCTTTTGTACGTCAAATGGTCAATTTGATCTAAACACACCACAAGCACATGCAAGCTACTTAACAATTTCTTGGTTTTTTATTGACTTAATTATACATTTGACTTCTCAGTTTAACATATCTGAAATATGTTATCATTTATTTCTTCCACATCTCCATTTTAAGATTAGTAAGATTTAAGAATTGAATCAACTTTGACACACCATTTTCGACACACACAAATTTGAAGTTCCTTTTCTCGTTACCAATACTCAGTGTAGTTAATAAGCTGAAAAGCTAAAGGGAGACTCTTTTTTTGGCCAATATATTACATAAAACAATGCATAAATGGTCACATTAGTTTTGGAGGATTAATTGTAAATAGAAAGAAACACAGCATTTCTAATGTACACTAGAAGTCACTTAAAGTTGTTGTCAACACTATAGTATTAGTAGTTAACTTTAGTTTTAATTTTTGACCTCAATATTTTTACCCAAATCCTCATCAGAACTATCAATTAGGCCACTACAGTGGATAAATTAAGAAGAGTGATTAACAAGGATTCCCATGCTCTAGACTAGTGAGGGAAGCCAACCCAATCAAGATCAGGAAACATTCACTGGTCAACCATGAAGTTAATATTCCATCATCACAGCACCACTAACAGTTCTCACTTGAATATTAAAATACGACCCATGCTCATTAATATACTCTCACAACATACCCTAAATAGGATAGACCTACTTGATGACAGTAAATATGATACCCTAAATGATGTAACTGTAAACATTTTTAAAATACTTAAATAATGTAAATCTATAAAATGCCTCAGTTTGGGTGCTTCAGGTTTTTTTTTAAAAACTGATACCAAGACAAACATAGTTCCTTAATCAGCAAGAAAATGTGTTAAAATAAGTGAGTAATAGTTGGTTTTGTATCAGATTTATAACGCTAACCAGTTTGCTAAAATAAATAGCATATGACTCAGTCCATGTCGAAACAGATTGAGTGTACACCCACCCTCTTGGATTTTGCTCTCCTTTGGCTCAGGGTACCTTTCATGGATCCCTAGGTGAGGTCACAAAAAAAATTCAAATTCCATTTCGTTGGCTAATGGCGGGCAAACAAAATTTGGCGACCTCGACCAAAATTGTGAATTTAAGGGTCCAAATGACAAAGTGCTCTCTTTGAGGGCACTTTCTTCTTAATTGAATCAGTTGTGATCCTCTTTTTGAATGTGGTCACTCACTGGCTGTGTCTGAAATACCTAATGCCAAAAAAGATAGATTTGAATTTCGTTGGGATTTCAGAGGGGGTCAAAATCAGCACTTCGTACTGTTCAATCAAATTATCTTGATTTTGAAGGACCCATGATAATGTCACAGTGCACTTATAGGTCCTAATTATGTTCAGAATGGATTAACCATATGCCAATGTCTATGAGCAATTCAAAAAAGAGAAATTTCTAGACCCTACAGAATTTTAGGCCACCCCTAAAGTGGTTCAGCCACAAATGGCACTTAAAGTCGGCAAATTTTGACCCCTAATAACTTTAGGTGTACACCAGATATGAATTTCTAGTCTTTTGCATCTGAAAGAATGTAGTTTAATGTTACTAGGAACATAAGATTTGTTTTGTATTTTTGTGTTTTAGTATTAAGTTGACGCTTTCAAAAAAAGTCATTTTTGCCTAACATACCATGCATACAGGATACGGTACAAAATGCCAATTTTAGTATGATATTTTTTTATATTTTTGATCACTTTATAGCCATTTGTATTATTTATCCTGATATTTCAAGTTGCTCTTGAGTCAAGTAATAAGAAAAAACTACTTTCTAATCCTCTGTATGGATTTTTAAGGGGGTCAAAAATGCACTTCCTGGCAACGATGCACATGCAAAGTACAGGTTATGGGGGTTAATTTTCAGAATGCTCCCAATTATGTCAAGTAATATATCAAATTACTCGTATGGTCATGAGGATTCCAAAATGTATAGTTTGTTATGTGTCAGACCTTTCAGGAGGCGCTATGACGAAAAAATGTTCATAGGTCAACGACCTTTTGAAAGTATCAAAACACAAAAATACAAAACAAATCTTATGTTCCTAGTAACATTAGACTACATTCTTTCAGATGCAAAAGACTAGAAATTCATATCTGGTGTACACCTAAAGTTATTAGGTGTCAAAATTTGCCGATTTTAAGCGCCATTTGTGGCTGAACCACTTTAGGGGGCCTAAAATTCTGTAGGGGTCTAGAAATTTCTCTTTTTTGAATTGCTCATAGACATTGGCACGTGGTTAATCCATTCTGAACATAATTAGGACCTATAAGTGCACTGTGGCATTATCATGGGTCCTTCAAAATCAAAGATAATTTGATTGAACAGTATGAAGTGCTGATTTTGATCCCCTCTGAAATCCCGACGAAATTCCGAAATCTATCTTTTTTGGCATTAGGCATTTCAGACACAGCCAGTGAGTGACCACATTCAAAAAGAGGGTCACAACTGATTTAATTAAGAAGAAAATGCCTCTCAAAGAGAGCGCTTTGTCATTTGGACACCTTAAATTCCCAATTTTGGTCAAGGTCGCCAAACTTAGATGGCCCGCCATTCGAAACGAAATTGAATTTGAATTTTTTCTTGTGACCTCACCTAGGGGTCCATGAAAGGTACCCCTGAGCCAAAGGAGAGCATAATCCAAGAGGGTGGGTGTACACTCAGTCTGTTTTGACATGGACTGACCCATATTGGTATGACTTGCTTCGCTAATTTTGTTAGCAAAGGCTCTTTGCATAGCATCAATTGCATTCATACCAATTTAAGTTACTTATGACAAAGTGTAATGCTGAATAAATGCTTTTATGAAAATGTTACAGAATAAAGTGAGACATTGAAATATCCCAATTCTAAAAAATGCAGAGCATAATCTCAATTGAAACACATGTACTTGCCAACTTCTGAAATGTTCACAAATTTATGTTCATTGGAATCGGTTCATTAATTAACAGAGAGCATTTTTACCACATTCATGTCACAAGTGTTAAAAGGCAAACTTGGAATGGAACAATTAGGGATTCAATCATGTTTCACCGTTGTTCATCACCGTTTAACAACGATGCTTGACGCGTCGTCTGCGTGGTTTACTTAAGCTGCCCGGCTAAGTAAAACACGCAGACGCGCAGGACGCAGTTGTTAAACGGTGATGAACAACGGTGAAACATGATTGAATCCTTTCAACAACGAAAAGAAGCTGAAGATCGTATAATTCATGATTATTTCACGAGGAAATGTCAGTCACTGTCACTAAGCCTTACAAAAACTTCGATGATTTCTCTGTTAATATCAGCAATGACTACAGAATAAAACGGCAAAGTTTAGCCGCTACCTGAAAAAATACTGAATTCAACTTGTAAGCTTGCATACGCACAAAGGTTCCAGGCATGACGAATTTTACGCGCTTAAACGCTGTAGCGCAGTACTCTCGCTTCGCGTTCACAGATACGCTACAGTAAAAGTGTGGATTCATCACGGATTAACAACGGTTGGCTCCTGTACAAAAGGTATAGGAGGAGTTGTTGAATTAAATAGCACTACTGGAATACATGGGCTTTGTTTTCAAAACCAGTGAAGTGAATCCAATAAGAATTTCAAGGTAGAACAGTAAACAGACTCAACAGTAAAGCAAATTTCATATTTTCTTAATATTGTGAAAATTGTGGTACAAACCCTCAAAAGGACATTTTTATTGGAACATGCTATATAATAGGTTCTAAAGCAACATTGTCAGAATTACCAGAAGGGGGATCCCTATGAAAGCATCAACTAAAATAACAGCTAGTACTCCGCTGGGAGAGACTAATGCTAGAACTGCATGAACATTTCGAAAGTATCGAATCCAAGTGGTGTGCGTTATCAGACTTAGTTATTAAATATATTTCAATGATTGATTCATCATCCAAACGTGTCAATCCTACAAAGCGATCTGACCTAGTAGTTAAATCAATTTGTTCAATTAGTTGGTATCCAAGTGGAATCCAAGTGGTGTTAATGTTATCAGACTTAGCCATCAAATATATTTTCGGGATTGATTCATCATCCATGCGTATCAGTCCTACTAAGCAATCTGACCTAGCAGTGGAATCAATTTTTATAAGCAGTTGGTATTCTATAGGTAGTAATATCAGTAATATTATAAAGAAAAATGGAGAGTAAAATAGATACACATATGATATAAATACTACAGCATGCATTATCACTTTAGTCACCAAAATTTTGATAGTTAAATATCCTGATTTAAAATACATTTCCATAATCAAGGCGACAACTACATACAACTGTCCTATGTATGTTCCTACTGAGTAGGAATCTAGGAAATTCAAAAGAAACACAAAAACTTCAAATTCCTCTGGTAGCTTATCTTTGAAAACTCGAGCACAATAATACAAAACCAGTGAAAAAGATTGAAACTTTACTGATGCCTTCAGTCCTAATATCGTCATTTCATTATAGTGTTCTAAATGATAATCAATTTTTGAAGTGTCCAGGTCTGTTAGATAACTGTCAATAATCTGCAAACAGTTGTAATAGTCTCCCATTTTGATATATGCAGAAGCTAGCCATTCAGTCGCCTTTCTATAGTAGGTGCATATAGAATCATCAGGAAGAGATTCTGCTAGGATTTTGGTTGCTATGGTGAGAGGTCTGATACTTTCATGGTATCTTCCTTGGTAATACAATGACCCGCCAAGGTTATATGCTGCTGGGCATGGACTTGTATGTGATGTTTCTTTAAGACAATAGATAATAGAATTATTGTAGGCAATATAAGCATTCTCAAGCTGATGAAGATCTAAGTATATCCTACCAAGTCTATTATTAAGATCTCTTTTATGGTGTTTATTATCAGGTAATTTGTTGTAACTTGCAAGAGATATTTTGTAGTAATGAACTGTTAATGTTAAATTATGATCTCTGAAGAGATTTCCTGCTAAAGTTGCCCAAGTGGCGATAAGCTCATGTTCCTGTGTCAGTTTCTCATCTGTTGCCGATCCTTCAATTGTTCTTAAGTGCTTTAATCTTCTTGCTATGGTCTCTACCAATATATTTCTCGCTTGATCTGTCTTGCCATTGTCCTTAATTGGGATTCCATGTAAAAACCACATGTGTCTGCTCACGGTCAAAAATTTTTTTTATTGCATGAGGAAAGGGCTTTGGTAGTAGGTTACAAAAGTCACATCAAAATTCCTCCGGAGCTTGTTGCCATAGCAACGGCAGATTTTATGATTTTAGCGGTTTTGCTTATTTTGGGGTGAAAATAAGAGAAAATATACACTTTTCTGAATTGCTCTTGACTTAAAATTTGAGGTAACATCAAAAAAGCAACCTTATCACCATAAAGTACCATCTTTGCACTTTTTCCAGAGGCAAAAAATATTTCAATAATATTTCCCCATGTGCAATTTTAGGGATGGGCAACATTGACAATTTAGCACTTTTGAAAAAATTACATATTTACCCTATCTTTGAAGTCAAAAAACTAATTTTGCTTGAGCACTCAGAATTATTTTCTCTTTGGTGGTACTTGAGCAGACATTGCCCCTTCCAAATCTGGTAAAAAAACTCTGGGGCTATTTGTCCTGTAAAGCCAGTGTTGCCAGAAAATTTGCCAATTTTCAAAAATGCATTTTTCGAAATAATGCATTTTCTACATATTTACTCATATAACTTTTTAAACGGCCAACTTAATTGAAATATTGACCCTTTGCGTACAAGATTTGATACACAACTGCTTTCGGAAGCAACACTGAAAGGCTGCAGAAGAGTCGTGTCCTGCAAAAACCGGTATTGCCAGAAAATCTGACTTTTTAAATCTATATTTCCAATAAGCGCATTTTACTATAGGCTCTAGGGGGGAGTTTGTGTACATGACTCTTTCAGAAATTTACCTTGCATTTTCATGTTATATATGCAAAGACCTTCAAAAAAAGTCTGGGTAAGAAGATCAGATCAAGTGCAATTAAAGATGGCGTCCAAAATGGCCGCCAAATAGGGGTTTCCATTAAAACACTCTAGTAGCAACATGCAAATGATCTAATGATAAAAAAATATCGATGCAATTGGTGTTTCTATTCAACAGAAATAAATATGTGCCCATTTTGTTTCATTCGGCGTCCAAAATTCAAAATGGCGTCCAAAATGGCCGCCAGAATAGCATATTTCCATTGAAATACACTAGAGCAACATGAAATTGATATAATAATAAAGTATTTTCAATGGAGTTTAATTTTTATAACTAAAAGAAATAAAATATGCACACAATTTGTTTCATTTGAATCTCTGCAATTCAAGATGGAATCCAAAATGGCCGCCAAATTAGGATATTTCCCGTTAATGTCCCAGTAATAATTAAATACAAATAGAATTCATATCCGATCCGTGAGCCAAATGGAATAAGCAGTGTGATGCCATGATTAGGCTACTTATTTGGAGAGTACAAAGCTGTAGCATAGCGAACTTTAGTAGTTGTAGTCTAGTCAACGTTCCTATTATAGCTGTAGCATATAGTTAACTATCTTTAATAATATAGCTATAGCCCAGTTAACTTTTCTCAACATAGCTGTAGCCTATCCAACTTTCGTAACGTAGCTGGTATGTAGCAGAGTCTATTCTGAGTGCTAGTACCTAAAATCTGTTTGCAATGATGGATTCTGGCTAATAAAGCAATCCCACTTCCCACGATGTTTCGCTTGGTGAAATAAAGTGCCCCTCCGGGGGTCGGTATGCTCCACTGGAATTTGGAGATGGTGGGTCTTTGGGAGCGAGCTGACGGCGAACCGGTAAAAGAGGCCTTTCGGATCTGCAAACGGTTAGAATCAAGGGTCTTTCTTAACTCTCTGGTTGAAAATCGTCTGGAATAACCTAGATAATGTAAGGAATGACCAATTTAGAGTCTTTTACAGCTGAAATTATAAAAATCAGGAGTCTTTCAGAACTCTACTTTCAGTAAAATGCATGTGTTTTTCGGAGAGATCTTGAGTCCACACCATAGACCCTAGATATGAGTTTATAGGGTCTATGTCCAAATACAGGGTTTTTTGGGTAACTGGTGATAGCACTAAGTACCAGCAATGGTACAAGTACCAGCAATGGTAAAAGAATGCGAGAGTCGGTGAAATACATAATGACCATGTTACCAAGAGGCCAAGGCTAGCTGATTGAGACACATTTATTTTATCATGTGACTATTCAATGTTATCAGAAATAATAGCCTAAAATCCATTCTAGCAATGTCCAGAGACAATTAAACTGTTCTAGGCGGATGTCGGATAACTGTAACTTTTGTAACATCTATGTTGTTATACTGAGATGCTTTTTGGTCTTGAGTCTTAGGATTCCGTTTTGATATTATTTCTAGAATGGATTTCATGGTATACTTCTTATGACATTGATTAGTCACATCACATGATTATAAATGTGTCTTCATCAACCAGCTTCTTGGTAACATGCATGGTCATGGCTTTATTAGTAATACATAATCCATCCTTGCAAAACGATTGTAAGTACTACTAGTACTAATATGTTAGGAAAGTGGACTCGGCTACAGTTACGTTACAAACGTTTAATAGGCTACAGCTATGTTAAAAAGGTTAACTAGGCTATAGCTATAATATTAGGAAAGTTAACTAGGGAAAAGCTATATAGGAACTTTGACTAGACTATGTATACAGCTATGCTACGGAAGTTGACTAGGCTACACCTCTGCACTCTCCATACTTTTCACCGAACTGAAAAGACAAAAGAAAAAGTCAAATTAAATGCAAAAACCTAGTTCTAAATGGCTTCAAATGGTTTTGATGGCTTTGTTATTTCAAAAGAAGTAACAAAATCAGTGATAGGTGACTGGTTGCTAGCTGTTCAAATGGATATATAATGGTATTTGGGTGACAGATTGAAAGGAAAATTAAGGGGTCTTTGGGTGACAGCAGTTTTTCATACTATCTGGCAACACCAAGCCCAAGTTTCAAAACCTGTATGAGATCGTGCTAGCATATAGTACAGATAAAGCTAGATAAAATAACGGTAACAGTTAAACTAATTAAATAAATTTAATTATGTAAAGTGCACTTATTGGAAATATAGATTTAAAAAGTCAGCTTTTCTGGCAATACCGGTTTTTGCAGAATACGACTCTTCTGCAGCCTTTAAGTGTTGCATCCGGATGCAGTTGTGTGGCAAATCTTGTATGCAAAGGGTAAATATTCCAATTAAGTTGGTCGTGTAAAAAGTTATAATGAGTAAATATGTAGAAAATGCATTATTTTGAAAAATGCAGTTTAAAAAATTGGGAAACTTTCTGGCAACACTGGAATTTGAGAGATACCAATGAAACAAATTGTGTAAATATTTATTTCCTTTGGTTATAAAAATTAATTCCACTGTCGATACTTTATTATTATATTAACTTCATGTTGCTCTAGTGTATTTCAATGGAAATAGGCTATTCCGGCGGCCATTTTGGACGCCATTTTGAATTTTAAAAATCCGAATGAAACAAAATGGGCATATATGTATTTCCTTTGATTAGAAACATATTGTATCAATATTTTTTCATCATTAGATCATTTGTATGTTGCTATAGTGTGTTTTAATGGAAAATCCCTATTTGGCGGCCATTTTGGATGCCATTTTGGATTGCACTTGATCTGATTTTCTTACTCAAAATTTTTGAAGGTCTTTGCATAATTTATATAACATGAAAATGCAAGGTAAATTTCTGAAAGAGTCATGTACACGAACTCCTCCCTAGAGCCTGTAGTAAATGCGCTTATTGGAAATATCTATAAATTTAAAAGTCAGATTTTCTGGCAATACCGGTTTTTGCAGAACACGACTCTTCTGCAGCCTCTAAGTGTTGCTTCCGGAAGCAGTTGTAGGTCAAATCTTGTATGCAAAGGGTCAATATTTCAATTAAGTTGGTCGTATAAAAGTTATATGAGAAAATATGTAGAAAATGCATTATTTGAAAAGTGCATATTTTTGAAAATTGGCAAACTTTCTGGCAACACTGGCTTTAGAGGACAAATAGCCCCAGAGTTTTTTTACCAGATTTGAAAGGGGCAATGTCTGCTCAAGTACCACCAAAGAGGAAATAATTCTGGGTGCTCAAGCAAAATTAGTTTTTTGACTTCAAAGATAGGGTAAAAATGTCATTTTTTCAAAAGTGCTAAAATGTCAATGTTGCCCATCCCTAAAATTGCACATGGGGAAATATTGTTGAAATATTTTTACACCTGTGAAAAGTGCAAAGATGGTACATTATGGTGATAAGGTTGCTTTTTTAATTTGACCTCAAATTTTAAGTCAAGAGCAATTCAGAAAAGTGTATATTTTCTCTTATTTTCACCCCAAAATAAGCAAAAACCGCTAAAATCATAAAATCTGCCGTTGCTATGGTAACAAGCTCCGGAGGAATTTTTGATGTGACTTTTTGTAACCTACTACTAAAGCCCCTTCGCCTCATGCAATAAAAATTTTTTGACCGTGAGCAGGCACATGTGGTTTTTACCTGGAATCCCAATTAAGCATTATTACATTATCATATGTAAATAAGAAAACATTTGGGCAGTATTGCACAATCACTTTGTGGGCAATAAGCAGCAGCTCAAAGAATGCTTGATTTGCTGTGCTAGATGTGAAGGCTTGTTGATAAACAGGTTCTATCACCTCACAGTCGACACTGTTTTGACTCTGTTGCATCATAATGGCCAGTTTTAAATATTCTTTGTATTTTTCATCATTTCTGAACCTGAAGCTGTCTGCTGTTGCCTGAAGAACACTGCTAGCATTTATGCTCTCACCTAGAAACTTCTTATGGATCATTAAGGCATCATTTAAAGGAACAAAACTCTCCCTGTAATGACCATTGTTCTGCATCAATATAGCTATGTTCAAAGCTGAGTGGGCAGTCCTAAGCATTTCTTCATGGCTATGTGATCCAATTGTTGTATAATGCCATACCCCACTTCCTAATTCTTTTTGTATGCTTTTAACTGCTTTAGTGAAAGTTTTTCTAATATTATTGAATTTTGAATCTAACTCGAAGTGTAAAATGGTTTCATGGACTTGGTCAAGGTGATTCAGTTTTTCACGAATGATATGGAGGATTTGATATTCATGGTTGTTTTCATATCCACAGGATACACCTGGATTTTGTAAGTTTAGGCAGGTAGCTATAACTTCTTCCTCATTTCTGAACATAACATTCTTGTTCCTATAGTAATTTATGAAAATAGTATACTGATATAGCAGTGACTCGCAGTTTTCAATGTATATAGCACTTCTACTAATTTCATAGGCTTCTTGCAATAACTTCAGTCCGTCATAATGGAAACCAAGTGTGATAGCAACAGTTGCCATTTTATATGTTTGTCTCGCTTCAAGCTTAATCACTTCATTAGCAGATAAAAAGAACTTAAAATATGAGGATAATTTCCAGAATTGACAATGTGTCTTTTTTGCTTGTGAAAACAATCTTTGAGCTTCAGAAATATCATTCTCTAAGAACTTAGCTTCAGCCATTTTAATCAGTATCTGACTGATTTCGAGAGTGTTTCCTAGTACTACATGATGCTTTAATACAACTTGTAGGAATTTAGACGGAACATAGTACAGGCGTGGGTGTGTGCCGTGAAACAGGATGCTGCTTCTTATGAATTCTTTCAAATTTTCTGCACCATGAGTTTTACTTCTTCTGAAGTCTACTACTTTATAAGGTTGAATGAATGTGTGAAACGCTTCTATGTACAAATCCAGAGCAGGCCAGTAGTTGTTTTCTTCCATATACAAGTGTCCGAGCATGAACTTCATGATCCCTAGTGTCTTACGGTCTCCAACAGAATCTTGAAGCGTGGAAATGCTCTCGGAAATTTCTTTCCAGTATTTTTCAAAAGCAAAGTCAGTTTCATTGATTACTTCATATGTAACTGTACATATATTTTCATGAACTTGATCATCCTCATTTCTCACAGGTTTCTTGATGTAGTCAAAGTTTTCATGAGAAAGATGAAAACTATGTGTTTTGTTGGTGTCACTCTGACAGCTAAAAGCATTTTCTCCTGCTGTGAACACATCGTAAATTGTTTCTGTAGGTGCATGCAATTTCACATCAAACCAAGTTGGAGTTTCAGCAGAGCTGACAAGGAGATCAAACTCATCGCGCCACACTTTGTTGTTTGTGCTGCCATCTAGTATTGTTCTTTGGATTCTGTACGATAGTTGAGGAAAAATTTTGAATTTCGAACCATGCTGCCGACTTAGACTAGTTGCACTTGGAGAAATGTCTCTGTTTCCACACAGAGTTTGTTGCATAGATTTGATGTTGCTTGGCGAATGCTTTCCTTCTACTTTCAGATGGAAAGAGTCAACAGTGCTAGGTGTCTCCCTGATTATACGGGACCGGTATGCAAGAGCTTTTTTAGGGTTACCAATCATATTGTGAATCCTTGAAATATGTGCCAAGATGATATTCGTCTTGACATGATTGCCTAAAAGGAACTGGTCGATATTATAGGCTATTTCTAGCATTTGAATGCTTTTATCATATAAACCCAAATCTTCTAGAAGCATGGCTCCAAAAATGGCTGCATTTGAAGTCAGCATATAGTCGAAAGTATCATCGGTAAAAGTAGTATCATCTGCATTTTTTATTCTCTTAGAGCCGTCGAATGTAAGTTTTAAAGTTTCAAGCATACTAACAGCTTCATAAAGACTGTTGGCAGCATCTTGCATCAATTGCATTTTGTACTGGGCTAGACCAATAAATATCATGACTTGACCCGACTGGTATTGATCATCGTGGATAGACTTCAGCGATTTCTTGAAGGCATAAATACACTCTTCATAACGACCATGCTCGTATAGAGTCAATCCTAACGTAGCTATGTGGACTTGCTTTTTTTCAGTTTGTGAAATAGTAAGGTTTTGTAAGTAACTTGTGATATTGAAAGGCAAGTACCACTTTTTGTCACTGAAAAGCATGTCAGGCTCTTTAAGTAAAATAGTTTTACCTTTATAACCATATGCCTGGTGAGAGATTTCTAGGGCCATTATGTTGGCAGTGTTAGGATGGGCATTAGGGGGCAAACTATGCATAGACTTTGAATGTAATTTGTTTGATGAAGTCTCTGACAGGAAAAGTTCTCTGCTACTGCTAGTTTGTAACTGAAATGGTCTCCAACCTGTATATCCCATTGTCCATGAAATATGATGGTCATTGCCTTTATTTTGCATATATATTTCCATACGACTCATAGCATATTTAGCTTTGTCAAAAGCTTTTGCATTGTGGTAACAAACACCAATGTAGTTATAGATCATTGCAATTAACTCCTCACTGTCTCTGTGAAAGTTGAAAGAGCTCCGTGTTTTCTCAAAATGATTAGCAAAATCATCAATAGCCTTGATAGTTTGTAGTGAATGAATGTTAGTACTCACTAGTCGTGCCAGGAATGAATTTAACACATGATTGTGAAAGTTTTGATGGTCAAGGAAAACGAAAGCACTTGTGTACTGCCTTAAGGACCACCATGCATCCTGTCGAGCTGTTATCAGGCAAAACTCACGGATGACGGGGTGCATTTCATATCGAATCTCTCCAGTTGCAGACTTGAATCTCTTCAAAAGGTTGAAATTAACAAGAGGGGATAAATTGACTGTTTGATTTTGACTAAGTGTGGCTACTACATTGGCAGTGTCTTGGTTAAAAGACTTTGGTATAACCCCTAGTGCTACAAAGGAATCTTTCAAATCTAAATCTAGGTTATTAAAAAGTGTTTCTAAAACTGAAAAATACTTTGTTATTATCACTTCAGAAGTATCATTGACAATCTTTAAGATTGGCATATCATGTAGGTGCCTTAATAATTCATCTTCATCATACCTGCCTTTTCTTAATTGACTCCCAATTATCTCCAGTAACAAAGGCACTCCACCCGTTGACTCTGAGATTTGCAAGATAGTACCAATTTGCAGGTCTGGAGCAAGTTTCTGCAACAACTTAGAGGACTGGTCCGAAGTTAATGGATGTAACTGAATGTTTTCATGTACATCTGTGCCGATTATGTCAAAATACTGTTGAGATGTAGTTAGTATTTGAATTTGGTTGAACTCCAAGCAAATGTTTACCAAATCGAGATAGTCGGCTTTTCCAGGGGAGCGTAATATGGTCTCAATGTTGTCCAAAATTAGGAGTGTATTACGGATTGTTAGTCTTTGAACTTGAGTGCGAAAGTCTATCATAGTGATTCTATCTTTTGGGACTCCACCAAGGGACCCAAGTATTTCATTTAATATATCCTGGATACCTAGTGTGCTTGATGCAGATGATAAATTCAATTCTGTAAGACTAACAAATGCAACACGAAAGTTATGTTCTTTTTTGAATCTCTGTCCAATCCCGATTGCCAAGGCCGTTTTACCGATACCTGGAGGCCCAAGTATACTAACCATACGATGGGATCTTATGGATAGCATGTTGGTTGCATAGGATATTTCAGCCTCTCGTCCAACAAAATATGTTGGTTTTCTGGATACAGGAAGATAGGTTCGCTCCAAATTTAGAGAGTGCAGTGCATCTCGAAGTGTTGGGAAAACCACAGCTACTAAAGGAATAAGGATTACAAGGATAGTAATGCCAATTATTATAAGGATAGTATTGCCAATTAATTTGTACTTTTCTCTTTTGACTTCCTTCCAAATCTCATACATTTCTTGCATCATCGCAGGCGTGGAGTTCAACCCAAGTAAGCATACTTTAAGCTCTTGATAATTCTTAACAAACTCGGCTTCGCTCAGTTCAGCAACTGAATTATGTGCAAAGAAAGTGTTCCGAATTTTGCGAAGTTTATCAATGTGATTGTAGAATGTTGAATTTGGGGGTAAACTTACAGCATGGGAGTAGAGCAGCATAAAGCAGGCAGTGGGAAGGTCCCATTGATTGCAATCTCCTGACTTGGGGATGGAAGATCTATTTCGCTTCCATCCTGGACCTTGCCGTTCAATGTTGATGAAGTTCCGTAGATTAGCTTGGGGTTGGGTGTCTAGCCATGGGGTAGCTGGATAACGTTTATCCCATTCGCATTTGAAAATGTCACGGAGGTGCACAAGTACAATGTTATGAAGTATATAGGAAAGCTTGTTGAACAGGGTGTGTTTATTGCTGAACATTGTGGTAAAGTGTTCTGTTTCTCACTGGGTCTGTAATAGAATAAGATAAGCAAGTGCATAAGAATTGTGACAGTACATGCATTTGTACACTGAAAGGTAATGCTTGACCGATGCTTCGGATCGGATATCGGCATGGATGATAATTGGCACTATTTACAAAATGTTGGTTAGGAAAAAAAAAATTATTTTTTAAGCGCTTACACTTACATGTAAACATGTAAGTCAATTATTTGGAACTTGATGAAATCTTAGTATTATGGACACAACTTGCTGTTGCACAATAATAAAACTAATCTTAGTGTTTTAATCAATGGATTATTAACATAACACTTATCAAGTCAAGCCAAGCCAAGATATTTTGCCCATTTTGATGACACTGTACTAAAAAGCTATTATACTGAGAAGATAGACAAATTACTTTAGTTGTATGAACCCAGAATTGGTGGGCATGTAACATTGTAGCTTAAATTTGTACAAGGTTTATTTTATTATTCAACTTTTGAAGCGAGAGTCCATCCATGCACCTGATGCTGTCAAAGAGTTATACTTTCTAAACATAAAGCAAGCCATTTCATGCTCTAATATTTCCCACATATTTTAAAACTAGTTTCTTTACAATTTATGCTCTTACCTATATAAGAAGTTAATGAATCCAAAAGTAGTTCCACTATATGTAATATCTTGTTACTGTGACAATATAGATATGGTATGGGCTATAAAATTTACATGCAACCAATATTTTCCTCTTTTACTAGTATAGCTGCCGCTGGCCTTTTGCATTTTTCCAAGATGGTGAGGTTTTTGGTAGAGGCTTGTATGGTGGTTTCTGTGGTAACAGTTTAATGAGGAACTCTCTCAAAAACCACTGTCTCATAAAAGAAACAGGCAGAATCAGGATATGTTTGCATAGAAATTACAATCCATCATTAATCGGCAATTGCTGTAATGTCTTTTCGCACTCGCAATCTCGCATGATAATTTATATTTAGACTGGTCTGTATTTGTTGACTTAAAACTTTGCATTGAATTTGGATGGTAACGATCAAAGGTCGTCATGGATATCGATAAAATCATATGCGATTGTTCTATGAATCAATATTGATCTTATTGGATAAGAGCTAAAACTATTTAATACATTCATTATCATTTTATTATTATTATTATTATTATTATTAATAATAAGTAGTGCAGCGTTCCCCCTCGTCAATGTCCAGAAAAGTTATGGAATTGACAAACATTATAATGGAAAAGTCAAAGAATTTTTGCTTGGTCACGTAATTCTTAAAGACAGGTTGTGAAAAAGTTGTGGAATTCTTCTTCAAAGAAAAAGTGAGAATGTAAGCTTGTTAAAATGAGTAAGTGAGTGTGACAGCGAAAAATAGTGTGTTTATAGGTCTGTCACACTACGACGGACTGGGTTAACGAACATCACCGTATACAAAAATATTTTATCCGTTGGAAAAATCACCAGTCCGGCAGGAGATTCGGTGAGATTTGTGGTCCGATTCTCATTCGTCTCTCTATGCGTTGTGGCCGCTAATAATCCTGCAGGCGTCTTATATACGATTGTTCAACGTCCGACAAATGACCGGATTGGGGGGTCCGATTCTCATTTGTCTCTCTATGCGTTGTGGCCGCTAATAATCCTGCAGGCGTCTTATATCTGATCGTTCAACGTCCAATAAATGACCGGTGAATCCGTCCCATGTGGCACCAGAAGGGACGTCGACCCTATCAGAAAAGTGGGGAAAGAGAGGGTGTTTGAGAGGGTTTGAGGCCCCTCAGAGGCAGTGGCGTAGCAAGCACGTTTTCAGAGGGTGGACAAAGTGGGAAAAGACAACTTTTAAGGGAAAACTTTGACGAAAATGGTCAAAAATGGGCTAAAAAGTACAAAAAGGGCTACAAATCTTACATATCAGGGCAACCAGCATCCGGGGGGGGGACAATAGAGGTGAGAAACCTTTGGACAATGAAGGCCCAATTGAAGCCATTTGTGGATCAATTTTAGCACTAATATTGGATACTATTTTAGTTTGAAAAAGCCACAAATTGGTAAAACGAAAGCCTAATTGAAGATATTGAAAAGTTTTCACCATTATTGTATAATATAAACAATTGTTCTAAACATAACACGTGGATGTCCAAAGCAGAAGCAAAAAGACGGACTTGTCCATTTTTCAAAATGAAGGTCCAATTGAAGCCATTTGCGAACTATTTTTTGGGACGCGGAAGTGTGCAGTACCGCGTGCGGTACTGCACACTTCCGTTTACAGTCCCGCATGCGGAACTGTCGGAACTGTCAAATATTTGGTGTAGTTTTCGCATGCATTTAATGTGAATGTCGCGTCTTGGAATGTAATATATTTGGTGCAGGTCCGCATGCGGGATGTACATGTTTTTTCGCATGTCCGCATGATGAGGGAATGCAAGACGAGATGCACAGTTCCGGATACGTAGGCCTACAGTATGTTGTACATGTTTCATTTATTGAAATTTTTAAAGAAGAAAGTCTTGTTCGAAATTTCTGCATATAGTGTCATTGTTGTAATTAAAAAATAAAGTCTTCTCCAAAGGTCGGCAGAGTCAGGCCTAAAATATGTACACAATTTTATATTAAAATCATTTTCACACGCCTCTTATGATGATTAGTGACTATTATAAATCTACTTGATATTATAAGAACCCAGCGGACATTCCTCAAGTGGATCAGTCATCAATTCACACTGATTTCAAACGATGCATGCGCATCAATAGCAGCGGCAAGATCAGAAAACAACTTTTAATGTTTATCACAGCATGACCAAGTCAGTATTGGGCACACAGGTCTGTCCCGGGGTGGGGGCACTTCAATATGAAATGGATATAGGTGTAGGGCTGACACTTTCGCACTAAGGGGCATCCGGTGAGAGCAAAATGTAAAAAATATGGGGTAATTGGGTGAGAGCATGATTTTTGGCATTCGGTGAGAGCAAAATGTAAAAAATATGGGGTCATTGGGTGAGAACATGACCTTTTATAAATCTAATGATATATTCTTAAAGTGTATGTAGCTGGGAGGAAAAGCCGACGATCAATTGAAAATTTTGACTTTTTATATTGAAGATATGGATTTTGTTCCCCAAAAGACCTATTTTTTTTTTTTTTTTTTGGGAAAAAAATCCATATCTTCAATACGAAAGGTCAAAATTTTCAATTGATCGTCGTCTTTTCATCCCACCTACATACTACATACACTTTAAGTATAAATCATCAGATTTATAAAGTTTACTTCAAGTACTGTTAAATATCAAAAATATCAATTTTTAATGATTTGCCATAAAATGTGTATTACATTGCAATTTCAAAAAATCAAAATTATTTGATATCAGAAGGACATTCTTCAGTATTCAGAATGCAATTCGATATGTCTGATGTGCTCTCATCTAATGTCCCACAATAAATACTGTCCAAACGTTCATACCCCTTCCCTTAATAATAACTTTTATGTTAAATCATTGACCATTTATAATATAAAGCTGCCAAGTAATCTACATTTTAACTGAGATTTTAAGGTCTGAAAGGCCATCCCGGCAAACACAAAACGTTTTAAACAGGTTAGGCCTATATTTTTGGGTTTTGGTGTTGGTAAAAACGTTTTAATAACATAAATGTCGGGTTAAATAAAGGCCGTGAAAACATTTAAAACGTTTTGTATGTTTCCAAAATGTTATTGAAAATATTTTCTGCAAACATTTTTTGCCAAATATTTTGTCACCCTATGTTTGAGAATATTTGCAGTAAGTTATCAAAAATGTTTAGCTCTAAGTTTGAGAATATTTGCAGTAAGTTATCAAAAATGTTTTTGAGTATTCACCTCGTAAAGTATTAAAGCGTGCCGGCATAGCTTAATTCCATGATCTTGATCCTATTTTTATCGATATACATCGATCACTTATCGGATTAAGTATTGGACACAATAGATGAAGTATTTGATTGACAAGGTTACCCCTGCGTCCCCTAGCCGCTTGTCTATTAATGTGTGCATATATTATAATTTATACCATTAGGCCTATATGATTATGAGAGCTTTAATGAGGGGTTATAGTTTTTAGTCTGGTATGTCTGCCTATGCATGTTATGTTTCCATTTGTAAATTCATGTTTAAATGTGCTAGTGTGCGATGCATAATTCTTCTTTGCCCTGTATATTATATAAAGAATAACGATTAAGCATCATTTAATAATTTGAAATGTTTGTAATGTTTCCATGTTCCGGTGTATGATTTGTTTAATATAGCTTTTACTATATCATGATATCGCATGTAAAGCTGCACCAAATATATTGCAGTTCCCCATGCGGACATGCGAACAAAAAACAGCTTTTGCCATAAGCGTAGATCCCGGGGGATGAGGGGCTAAGGCTAAACCCCCTAATATTTTGCCAGGGTTCCATACAATCCCCCCCCCCAATGTTGACGCCTGTACGACCCCTGTTAGGTTTATCTTAATTTAGCTATTTTAGATCCGAGACGAAAATACCTATTTCGTCTCTGTCCTTTTCGTAAACATCAAAAAACCATTCTCTGATCTCGCCGCTGCTATTCATGGGCATCGTTTGAGATCTGTGTAAATTGATCCACTTGAGAAATGTCCCGCTTGGGCAGCTTCTAACATGAATAAAATGCACACAATGTCAAGTTTATTACAATATTTCTACGCCGCAGGGCCTACAAATAAATAAAAAATACGAATAGCCTACAGTTGCAAGAAAGTGTGCAATTTGTACAAATAGCAACGTATGTAAGCAATTTTTACAAATTGCATAAATAGCCACAGGTGTTGCAATTTGTGCCATTTATGTCAGTCAATTGCACAAATTGCCTACAGTTGCAAGAAAGTACATAAAATTGGAGTTGTCGTTTTCTTAAAATGGCTGTTTTACGTCCAAATATGGATGTGAGGGCGCTTTGCATAAAACACGCACACATTCTTTTCACAAGAAATTTTAATGATGCCAGTTTGAAGATAATCACATGTGGCATATCCTCAAGAAATTTGGGCATTGTATTGCTTTTCGTTTGACCGTGGTACCATTTTTCGTATTCTCAGGAAACCTTTCATTGAAACGTACACGTTTTAAAGTGCATTGACCCCTGTACAGTTAAATGGGAGCATTCTATGAAATATTCAAATGGCTGCCAAAATCAAACCGTACTACGTAAACCGCTCAAATTTCTTGAGCAGGTACTAACTATGATTATCTTCATACATACATCATTTAAATTTCCGTTTGAAAGATCGTTTGCATGTTTTATGCAAAGCGCCCTCACATCCATATTTGGACGTAAAACAGCCATTTTAAGAAAACGACAACTCCAATTTTGATGCAACTTTCATAAATGGAATTCTAGACATCAATTACATACAAATCAGCATCAACTTTAACAGAATTAGGCATATAATAATGATTATTGTCAAAAATATTGATTTTCAGACCCCCCGCAGACCCCCCATAAAGGCGCAGGATTGGTCATTGCACAAATAGCCTTCAATTGCAAGAAAGTGTGCAATTTGTATAAATAGCACAAATTTGCACAAATAGCCAGTTGCTTAAGCAATTTTCACAAATTGCATAAATAGCCACAGATAGTTACAATTGATGCAATCTATGTCGGACAAATTGCATAAATAGCCACAGGTGTTGCAATTTGTGGAATTTATGTCAGTAAATTGCACGAATAGCCTACAGTTGCAAGAAAGTGTGCAATTTGTACAAATAGCACAAATAGCCATGTACGTAAACAATTTTTACAAATTGTAGAAATAGCCACAAGTGTTGCAATTTATGCAATTTATAAAAGCAATGAGGACAATATCTGAGTTGCTTCCAGTAAGCGCTATTTGTGCAATTTGTGCAATTGGTGGAAAGAAAATTTAAGGAAGAATGATACGTCCGAGGATGTTTATAAGCAAAAAAATCCGTCAACCACCCTAACTACGGTTACACTCAACTTTTCCGGGCTCGCGCTCATCATTTCTTTCGAGAACCGCTTCCATATCATAATTATCATCATCATATTCATCATTATCGGAGTCATCATCATCCTAGGCATCATGTCGGAGTCATCATCATCCTAGGCGTCATCATTATAGTCAAAAGCTGCGTCGGTAGTGTGATGATATTATATCCAATTCATCATCCGAGTCATACTGAATCTGAGGCATCGCCGTAGCGCTGTCCCATTGCTTTTGAGAACCGCCTTATTACAAACCGAGAAAATTTAAGGAAGAATGATACGTACGAGGATGTTTAGAAAGAAAAAACAAGTCCGAAAACCGCCCTAACACTAACACTAAACTTTTCGGGGCTGTCATAATCATCATCATCATCATCATCATCATCATCATCCTCATTATCATTATCATCATCATCGTCGTCAACATCATCATCATCATCAGTATCATCATCATATTCATCATTATCGGAGTCATCATCCTAGGCATCATATCGGAGTCATCGTCGAAAACCGCCCTACACTAAACTTTTCGGGGCTGCCTTAATCATCATCATCATCATAATCATTATCATCATCATCGTCGTCAACATCATTATCATCATCATCATCATCATCATCATCATCATCATCATCATCATCATCATCATTATCATCATCATCGTCGTCAACATCATTATCATCATCATACGCAGGATTTCATTTAGGGGGTGCTGATTTTGAAACTGGATTTTTTTGCAAGGGGGGGTTGCATAAATTGCACAAATTGCTGACGGCTAGAATGGACTTGGCGATCAATGTCATAATTGCTTATATAGTCGGCACCTTAAAGCCCTTACCACCAATTGCACAAATTGCACAAATAGCAATCATTGGAAGCAACGAGGATATGAGAAAAATAATCTAAGTTCAAAATTGCTTAAATTGCACAAATTGCTGACGGCTAGAAGGGACTTGGCGATCAATGTCATAATTGCTTATATAGTCGGCACCTTAAAGCCCTTTCCACCAATTGCACAAATTGCACAAATAGCGATCATTGGAAGCAACTAGGATATGAGAAAAATAATCTAAGTTCAAAATTGCTTAAATTGCACAAATTGCTGACGGCTAGAAGGGACTTGGCGATCAATGTCATAATTGCTTATATAGGCGGCACCTTAAAGCCCTTTCCACCAATTGCACAAATTGCACAAATAGCGATCATTGGAAGCAACTAGGATATGAGAAAAGTAATCTAAGTTCAAAATTGCATAAATTGCACAAATTGCTGACGGCTAGAAGGCACTTGGCGATCAATGTCATAATTGCTTATATAGTCGGCACCTTAAAGCCCTTTCCACCAATTGCACAAATTGCACAAATAGCGATCATTGGAAGCAACTAGGATATGAGAAAAATAATTTAAGTTCAAAATTGCTTATATGGCCAGTACGTTAAAGCCCTTTGAACCCTTGTCTTTTGCATTTACTTCTAGCTATTTGTGCTATTTGTACAATTTATATATGTGGCGAAATGTAAAATTTCCCTATACCTTAAGTATAGGAAATTTACTAAAACAACCAATCCTGCGCCTTTCTCCCCCTGTCCAAATACTTGTTTTGGCCGGCACCAACTCATATTTTGGCCGATTTGGATGAAAATGGTGTCAAAATGCTCAGGAGATCATACTGCATCAAATAAGCCTGTTCCCTAAGAAATTTGAAGCATCAGGATTCCTTAACCCACTACTATTATTAGGCCTATTGTGTAAAAATTTAGTTTTAAAAATGGAAAATTTGGAAAATTGTTTTTTGGTGCATCATTTTTACACTATTATTGCCTTAAACAATAAACAAAGAATGCCCGAAGTGAATTTGCAAAATTTAAAATGTTACACGGGTCCACTGACACTTCGATATAAGACTTCAGACTCGTAATTTCAGGTAAAGCATGCATGGATTGATATGTTAAAGTCAGGAATAGACCTAAGTCCGTCTTAAATACTGACTTTGGTGACAAAATATCACAGGCCCTGCATATGGACTGGCCGGCAGTAATTTTCACAGGCTTTTGGGCCAAGGAACCACATTTAAGCACTGCCTATAATAATAACTGGCCTATACTTAGGCTTACTACTATCCTGGGCCTACTCAATAACATACAATTTAACCTTTTCCATGTTTTCTCTTCTTTTTTCTTTCTTGTCAATCACTAAAACTGATAGGAATTTGATATTGCGTCCTCTACCCTTCAGAAAGTGCCCCCTTCAATACTACTTACATGCATAGGCCTACTAAATTACGTGCAATTTAACTTTTTTTCTTCTCTTCTCTCTTCAATTTTTCTCACTTTCTTTTCTTTTTTCTCTCTTTCCCCCCTTTTTCTACTTGTCAGTCACTAAAGTACTGGGGAGAATATGATATTGCGTCCCACACCCTTCAGAAAGTGCCCCCCCATGATCGATGCACATGTTCGCCATAGGCCTACATCCGCACAAGCGCCTGCGAAACCTTGCAAACACCTGCGATATATAAACGAAAGAATAACGAACAAGCCAGGGTATATATACAGAACAGTACGAACACACATCGGACAACTTCCGAACATGTGTATTCGGCACACTCCGTTTCAAGTTTTGTGCATGCATAAAACTTGAAACGTATTGTCGACGGACTAAACAAACATCACCTAACACAAAACGCATTTGGCGGATAATAGCAGGACATATGAAGAACATAAAACGAACATTGATGAACACTAACAGATTTGCTAAAATACCATCCGTTTCTTATACGGAAGACCGATCCGGTGTAATGTGACACTAAGACGGTCTGGGTCAACGTACATCACCGAATGCAAAAATATGCTATCCGGTGGCGAAATCACCAGTTCGGAAGAATATTTGGGGTGAAGGCCTCACAGGAGCGTATTTACCAGCGAACACGGGCTGAGTGCAGCGAACAAAAACGAACATGAGCGAAAGGAGAGCGAACAAACTCCGGAAATATGCAGCACCATACGAACACACATCGGATAAATACCGAACATGTGTATTCGGTACACTCCGTTCAAGTTTTGTGCATGCACAAAACTTGCCGACGGACTTAACGAACATCACCTAACACGAAAGCGCATTTGGCGGATGATAGCAGGACATAAAAAGAACATAAAGCGATCATTAACAACAACGGATTTACTAAAATACCATCCGTTTCTTGTACAGAAGCCCTTTTCAGTGTAGTGTGACAGGCGCATTATGCTAAGTTGGAAGCAAAGGTGGCTTTAGGAGATGTGGTTGGAGGGCAATGTCATATCTGTGAATTTGGCCTGGAATTTTGAGATTAGGTGAAATTTGTTGAATCAAAATTGAATAACTTTAATAACATTTGAAGTTCTTTGGAACTCTGTAGTTGTACGTAAGTGTTAACAATGAAAATTTTTGTTATGTGTATTTATGTTGTATTGATTTGTAAAGGGGCACATAATTTCTCAGGTTCTTAACCCCAATTGATGCATCACAACCATCATGTGTTTTGCTTACTTTTATGTTATTTGATGGGAATGAAGTTAGTATCTGTCTTACTAAGTTACTGTAGTAGCAGCATTAGCACAGTGTCAATTTCTAATTTCTAATTTGCCATCTGAATTGTGCATGGGTGTTGGGGTGGAGTTTATGGGGTGTGTGGGGTGTGTGAATAGGGGTGTATCTTTGCTATAGTTTGTTTTTATGTTGTCTTGTACACAGCTAAATTTTTGTTACACAGGTGTGTTTGATGGCATGCACAACATCCATTGTCTTAGACACCCTCCTGTATAATTTGTCATATAAAGGAACATGATAATTATGTAAATGTGGTGAAACTGTATATCATTAACTGTTGGCATATGGGCTACTCCAGTTGAAGTCTATACTCCCCCTATTGAAGACCTAACATTTATCTCCCACACAGGGGGTGTAGATTTGTAATAAAGCCACCATTTAGATAACCCATTTGAAATTCATACTCTGTGTAGAAGAGTAAGATCATACGACTCATGTCTTCCGTAGAGGTATATGGACTTCAACTGTAATAATAAGAAAAGTAAACCTTTTGCCTGCATCATTAACATTCCTAATTATCTCAGTACTAAAATAGCTTCTAAATATATAACCCTAGATGAAACAACTAATATATTTTTATCCAATTTCCTCTTTTGTATCGCTTTGTTTGTTTGTGGTGCATACTCCCCGTTACCTCCACTGATTGTGTTGTATTTGCAACTGGGCATGTTAGTATCAGCAACAGCAGCAGCAGCAAATGCAGCAATGGCAACAGATGCAATATATGCAGCAACAGCAGCAGCAATACCAGCAACAGCAGCACCAGGTTATCACTAATATGGCTGTAAATTAATCATTCATTTTCTGGCATTCCATTATAATTACTTAGAATTGCACACTATACTGGTGATGTTATATTTGGTCTTGACACACTTTTCCATATTTTCATATTTCACACGATACACATTTTAGTGTTTCTAGTGGTGTTGCTGGTTTTGGGTTTCCCCCTGTTTAGGTTTTGCTTTGATCTTTTTTTGGTTGATCTGTCTGAAGACATTTAACCATTATTTCGTCGGCCGTATCACATACTGACGTATTCGACATTTTAAACATTTTTGAGAAAATTGGTATATTAGTTTGTTATGTTCTAATCTATATATTCACCAAAAACCATGCCTCAAAGTGGCTTAATTAATTAGTAAGATATTAATTAATTTAATTATGTCGTATTTACAAAACCTTGAAATGTCCGCATCACATAACGACGTATTTGCCGATCACCTATACTGCGCAAGCCCAGTATATCGTATCTGCAATTTGAAGAATTTGCCGTTTCACATACGGACGTATTTGGGCAACGTGGTTGCGCGACTCCGTCATTTCACGGCAAAATTGCTGTTTTGCCCTTTTCACATACTGGACGTATTTGCGCAACTGTTTCACATACTGGCGTATTTGCGCGACGTATTTGTCATTTGAGCGGTGAAATTGACATTAGTCCTTTTCACATAGTGACGTATTTTATTTAATATTAATTTTTTGCAGAATGAGTTATGCTCTGATAGTGATAAGTGAATTATATTGAAAATATGGTATATTTGCATTACTGTTAACCTGGTTTTAATCGACAATAATATTTTAATCAAGATTATAAGGCAAATGAAAATCGCTAAATTTTCAAGTTCGATTTTCTCGAAATGCGTATTTTGCAAATACGTCAGTATGTGATGCGGCCGACGATTTGTTTGTGGTGTATTTGGGATCTTTTTGGTCCATCATGGTTTGTCAACGAAGCACAATGACTTATTATAATAAATAATAAAGCGCCCTCAGAGGACGGGTACACTTGACATTGACAAGGGGGTATCATCTGTGAACATGGACTTTCAAAATGCACCCTAAAACTTGTATAGCATTGTTCTGAAAACATACCCCTAAACAAGTATGGCCAAGTGTCATTTCTATACCATATAACCAAAAATCTTAAATGTCCTTTTCACTGTAAATCAATTATTTGAGACATAAATCCGTAATAATATAACTGGAAAGATGCTTAAACTCACTCACAAGATCAGAAAGTTTGCATAATTTCATACAACATTTTTCTCAAAGGACTCTTAACAGGTATGATTTACTGCAAGAAATAGGCCTACCCTTTTTCTCAATGTAACTTGTTTTAGAAACCCTGCGTATATACAGTGCTATGATGACCCGTTTTACATTACTTTTTTTTTGTTCACAAATGATACCCACCCATGGGTGCCCTCCGTATGTGACCCAACCTCTCTGTCGATGGTGTGCTGCCAAACAGTACGCTGCCAAACCCATAGGATACGCTACTAGTCATAGTAGACCAAATCAGGGGTGTGATTTATCTGGATTTTTCCAGATTTTTTGTGGCCAAAATTTATGCAATTTTATTGATTTTCAGACCATTTTAGGGGAATTTTGCCCAATTTCACACGGTTTTTCTGGATTTTTTACAATTTTCTGAATATTTCACAAGCTTTGAATCATACCCATGCCAAATCATTTCATAAAACCATTCCAAAAGATAGCACATAGTCAAATATAGTGCATAGTTAGATATCACCTGTACTGTTTGTTGGTTATGGTTAGTCAAATACCATATCAGTGGTATAAGTAATTCACTGATGCAATAAGTTATTATTGCCGATTTTCCTTTTTGTTTTTTTTTGGGTATCCATGTCAGCTGAAACGGCAAATTCATTTTTATTTTCCTTTTTTTTTTTAGTTTTTGGATGTAAAATCATGAAATTCTTAGACAAAAATGTACTTGACGAAAATGTACTTGATTCGATACTTGCATTGTTTAGTATAAAACAATTGATATTTGTAATTTAATTGTGTAAATCAACTACAATTTTATTTTGAATACTCAAAAATGACTTCTTAATTTAACATTAAAAAAATGCATTCCTCATTCATTTTGGAAATTGCCATGGGCATTTTTAGCCTAAAATTCTATAATAATGTGTTGTACCTTCTTATCTATGCCCGTGCAACGGGGCATAGATATTGTATTTGTTGTGTTTAGTTTTCTCCTCCGTCTTCTTCTCCTTCTCCGTAAGACCACTTCTTTGCACTCCCCTAGCTCAAGAACTAAAGTAGCTCTGGGGCCCATACTTGGTATAATGATGGCCCATGACCCCTAGAAATTTCCTGGGGTAGCCTCGACCCCAGAGGTCAAAGGTCATGGGCTACAGGGGGCAATATGTGTAAAATTTGAAGCATCTCTAGCTCAAGAACAATAGCGCCCTCAGGGTTCATACTTAGTATAATGATGGCCCATGACCCCTAGAAGTAACTTATGGTGGCCACGGCCCCAGAGGTCAAAGGTCACAGGCTACAGGACGCAATATGTGTAAATTTTTAAAACTGCTTTAGCTCAAGAACTATAGCGCCCTCAGGGTTCATGCTTGGTACAATGATGGCCCATGACCCTTAGATATTTTCTGCAGTAACATCAACCCCAGAGGTCAAAGGTCATGTGCTACAGTGAGCAATATGTGTAAAATTTCCGGATCTAGCTCAAGAACTATAGCGCCCTCAGGGATCATACTTTGTACAATGATGACCCATGACCCTAGATGTATTCTATATTAGCTGCATCCCCAGAGTTCAAAGTCTAAAGGCTTTAACAAGCAAACTAGGGTATTAGAGAGAGTGTGGTCCAGTCTGGTGGTGTTTTAGAGAGGGTGATGGTCTGATGGGGGTATAAAAGAGAGTGAAGGCTTGGTAGGGTATTAGAGAGAGTGTGGGCCAGTCCAGTGTTATGAGCATTACATGTATATCAAATGAAAGCTTAAAACAAGTGCTTTCACGTGGTGCTTACCAAGTTTTCGTTTGTGAATAGGGGAAGGGGGTTAGGTGTGGTCACGGGCATAGATATTCGTGTTTGGTAAAACACATTACTGTGGCATCTAGTTGCTTATTGGGCTTTTTTGTTTTTATACATGTGTTGGTGGTAAACAGATGACAGTAAATGCATAGATTTGCAAACTAATGAACGTGCTTTAAATATAAAAATGTTGTTTGACCAGCTGATTTCAGAAGGAGCAAATTAATATTCAACTGTTGCAAGAAATTTGGAGGCTTTAGTTTTTGTTTTTGTTTTTTGTTTACAAATGTGACTTGGTCTGATCTAATCACTGTAATGTTGCCAAGAATGAAATTTACATAATATGCTAAAATAATGTGGCAAGACAAACAGAAAAAGTCATAAAAACGTTATACCTTTGTTCTGAATATATTAAACTCATTAATTATTTTTAGGACTGGCATTATATAAAAACAATTGCATGTTTGAGATATATAGCATTGTATTGGGTTGTTCCAGTTGAAATCCATATGCCCACTATGACCTTACCTCCATACAGGGAGTGTAGATTTCAAATGGAGTCACCCATTCAGGTAACCCTATTTGAAAGTCACACTCTCTGTGTGGGATATTAAGGTCATGTCTTCCATAGGGGGTGTATGGATTTCAACTGTATATTGGAGTGGATGAATCAGACCAGATCAGAATGATTGTTTTCTCTCAGTTCTATTTCATTTAATTTTTCCTCTTATGTTTAATTCATTGTAATTTTCTTCCCATGCATGAGTTAACATCAACATGTTCAACTATCATCATTATGACTTGCATGTACTGGACAGGTCAAGTTGTCACCTTTTTATCCAAAAACTTTGTAGAAAAGTTTGATTTAACATAATCGCAATGGAAATTATTATTTTTTTCTTATTTGGCATGTTTATATGCGACTTATTCTTGCTGTGATAAGAGACACAAACTCAAGTCTTTGCAGGCATCTTTGTGATTTACACTGCTGATGTTATGATCAAAAAGTCATAACATTCCTAACTTGTGGATCCTGGGTTTCTATTCTGACAGTCAGTTTGACTGAAATCACTTTCCACAATACAATATGCGCGGTGCTAACAGTGCATCAGTTGGAACCACACGCTTAAATAGAGTGTATAGTTCCCGTTTGGATGCGAAAATTACGCTACAGGTTCTAGGATACGCAATGACAGGGTCATTTTAGTCAAACTGGCTACTAGTACAGAAACCCAGGAATCTCTAATCAAAACTCCCCTCTTGGTCAACATATTGCTATAGCTAGACCCTCGATATAAATGGCGACAACTGTCTAGTCCAAAGGTTCCCTAGGCCGAAGGCTCCTTAGTCCGAAGGTTCGCTAGTCCGAACACATAATTTACCATTCACTAGTCCGAATTCTAAATGTATACTTTGGTCCAAAGAATGATCATAGCCATTACATTTTTGTATGTTAAAAGTTCTCCACTGCATGTTGGATGCTTTTGTATATGTTTGAGCATAGGGTGTGTATTTTACAGTGGCTATAGGAAATCTAAATAAACTATTTATATGTATATGATATTGTTTAAATATTTAATAATGGTGTACAAGCTCTATTGTAAGTGAAGCTGAAGATATGCCATATTAAACCATATTAGCATCCCTTCCTGTATAGTCTATTCCATTTAAAGTCCACACTCCTCTTGTAGAAGAGTTTGGAAATATCTTCCACGGCGGGAGTATGTTTTCAAATGGAATTAGCTAGGGTTAAGTATTTTCAAACCCATACTGTATGTGGCTTTACTTTCACAACTGGAGTATTTCAAATGGAAGTTAACCAATTTAGTTGTGTTACCTTGTATACACCCATTGATAACCACCTCATTTATGTCCACAACACACTCATTGTCAGTGGATCAATGTATTGGGCTATTCCAGTTCTCATACACTGTATGAAAGATGCAACCTTAATCATCCACACAGGAAGTGTGAATTTCAAATGAGGTTACCTGACTGAATGGGCAACTCCATTTGAAATCTACATCCCCAGTGTGGGATATTAAGGGCATGCCTTCCATTGGGGGTGTATGGATATCAACTGGAATGACACATTTTCAAGGTTACTTTAACTTGCAAGTCAAAAGTTTACAAGACATTTAGATTGCTTTGATGTACCCACTGTAAAGCAGTCAATCCGGTGAATAATTTCTTTATTCCTACATGCCTGTAATGTTCTGATCAATATCTGACTGTTTTGTTCAATGTTTTAATCTAAAAGTCCAATCATGACATCTTTTTGGGTTGATCAAGTCTGTACTTATTGATATCAAATGTCTTGAATTCAATGACTTGCTGAGTGAGGTGGTACATGTTTCATTTTCTTTTGCTCAATGAAAAATCATGTTCTACATTGAGTTTTATAACTCTTTATTTCAATACCTGTACTACATATACTTCATGTCACCATGAGAATGTTAGTGATGTCAATGTTTTAGGTTGTGCACTTTTCTCGGAATCGCAGATTATTGCGCTTGCTGGTATAGGCGGTACAATTGTAACACTCTCTCATGTACACCGACACATTTTTACATCACTACCAATCTGAAGGTAACAAGCAGTATAGTGTTCATGTTATATTGTGATAACACAGAATGAATTTCACTAACAGAAAAACTCTTTTTTCTCATGTATTGTTATATCTTGTAGATTCAGCAACAGATGAAAAGTCTTCAAGTGGGTCACACAGGCATTACCCAACCAATGTCACGCATCAGTAGTTGCCCTGGCAATCTCATGCAGATGCCCATGCAGCAGCAGGCTGCAGCAGCCGGTGTTCCAGTTGCTGGGGGCAACAGTGCAGGAGGAGGCGGTGGTGGTATGGGTTGGGGAATGAGCGGAGGATCAGGACAGACACTCAGTACAAACCTGTGGAAATGACAAGACAGCCAATAGCTGAGTGATTGGTAATTGTGGACAGGATTGTGTGTCTGTAGTGTGATAAATAGGTAAACAAATGGACCAGCTGTACCAACAATGCTACTTATTGTTGGGTGGAATGCAAGAAAGATGTAATATATGCAGTATAGCCACTATTTGTTACACACATAAACTCATATGTTGTTAATCCATTATAAACTCTGGAGTACCTCCATAGGTACCCACTGTGAAACTCTGGAGTACCTTCATTATTTTCCATCACTGCGTAACTGTATGCTATACCAGAATGAGCTTTGTCATAGTTATGGGTACATCTGTGTTTAAGGCACAGTCATCATCAGTGGCTAGATGGTAGTCTAAAGGGAAGAGAACACGAAGTGTGACTTCAAGCTCAAAGGTTACTATGGAGACAGCTAGGAGTGAAGCTGTGTAACTTTCTATTTTTAAAGTACCACCATAGAGGAGTGTGTAAGTGTTGGATATGCTACACTTTTTAAATTGAACTTGAATTGAGCTAAAGTGGATGATGTCGCATCCCGGTCACCCTTAATTCCGTACTGAAAAGCTTTATCCAATGACTATGCATTCTCCAAAGGTTGCACTGTCAAAGAGGCCCATTAGCTGTCACAATGAGCAATTCCAGTTGAAATCCATACACCCCCTATGGAAGACATGACCTTAATTCCCCACACATGGAGTGGAGGTTTCAAATGGGGTTACCTGAATAGGTGACTACATATAAAATCTACATCCCTGTGTGGAAGTTTAAGGTCATGTCTCTCGTGGGGGTGTATGGATTTCACTTGGAATAGCCCAATGCAGAGGGTGGTAACTCTTGAAAGAATACATTGTGGTATATTTGTACATTTGTCGCCTCTGAACAAAAGACAAAACCTAGCAGCTATTATAGCCATAATGTACGATCTTATGATATGAAATTGGTTCCTTTTTTTTCAAACCTGATTTTATACCTAAATGGAATCAGGCAAATTTGTCAGGTTAACAGAGCAAGTTGACATGTCGAATTCAGAAATTAAGTCCCCCATAGAACACCATGTTAAACAGTAAAAATAGCCAGCAGTGTTTCTTTCACTTTACCATGTTATTTAGGCTTAACATGGACATAAATCTGTCCTGACAGTTATCATCATACTAATTATAGAGAGTTTGTCTGTTTGTTCGGTGCCACGTGTGTAATGCACACTACGGAGCGTGCGTAATGCACATTACGTCAGCGCGCACGTAAATGGTGCAGGGCCACGCACTTACGTACTAGAGACCTTAGCAGAAGAAAAAGATGAAAAGAGGAACAAGTGGCAAAACTGTATGATTTAAATTGCCATAGTATTAGGTCTCCTGTTCAGTTATTCTTCCTGTTTTAGTGATGACTCCTGTCCGCGCGGGTATCCCGCTAGTTGTAACTAATATTATTTCAGCATTTTAAGTAAAGAACATAATTTTAATTTGTATGAAATCGTACATTCTGGCATTAATACATTATGCTTCTTGCAGTCAGCCAACATAAAAGTGCCCACCCCCTTTATCAGATATTAGCATTAGGCCTAAAAGATACCCAACATATGTTCATATGTATATAGACATACATCTTGGTTTATGTGTCATAAATGATGAGACGCTGAGCAATACCCATGATAATTGCATGTAATAATTGCATAAAACGCTGCAAATCCCTAGCCATTTGTGTATTATATACATGTACATGCCCGTTTATATGGTTCTTGTACTCAGTGTTATAAACTGGTCCTTTTCAAACTGTTGTTGGGTACTTTTTAGTGTATCATTCATATGATATTAATAGGTGTGCTTCATACTTGTATGCCTGTTAAGAACCTGTTTTGGGTTCATTAAGCATAATTATGAAAAACAAAATACCAAATTCTGTACTATAAGATGTGAGCAAGAGGTATATATAGAAAATGTGTGATTTTGTTAGTTTCCTTGTTTGTGTGATTCAAGAGTCGGCGTGCCAAAGTTTGACACACAGCAACTTATTCAGTTGTTATATGTGTTATTATTTTTTTCAAACTTGCTCTTGTGCCTCAAAATATATATGGATTTCAAATAACACATGCTATTCTTATGAACTGTAATGATGGCGGTGTTACCTTCAGGCTGTATCATGAACTCTCTACTGAGATGTACTGTCTGGGGAGGCAAGTTGTCCCATTAGCTTGAAATACCGGGACAAAATTGTAATGTGCATCTTCCTTTGGCCTGGTTTTAGGAAACAATTTTCCTCATTTTGGTCCATTTTAGCATTAAATGTGCAAATGTTCCCTCGCATTTGTCTCATTTTAGTACCAGGTCAGCGGGACAATTTGAATCCCCCACCCTGCCTCAGTGGCCTCTGTACGTCATTGATCCCCTACAGAGTACACCAGGGGGGCCAACCTGGGGGCCACATGCGGTCCTCGATGATGACCAATGTGGCCCAGGGGGTGGCCAATCTATGGGCCACATGTGGTTCTCAATGATGACCAATGTGGCCCATGATGCTAAATTGTTGCCCACCCTGTAGTGCACTAAGCTCACAGGAAACCAATGAAAATGTAAATACATTAGGTGACTTATTCCACTGTTGTATACGTTCCCAACTTCCTTTGAAGTTACAGATATTAATATATACAATGTATGTAGACTATGTTTGACATACCAACATTTTGGTGACTTTTTTTATAATAGAATTCTGGTGATGACTGTATGTACTAGAGGGTAGCTATGCATGTATTGTCAAGAGCAAGCAACTAAAAATGCACATGTGATTTATTTGAGTCATGTGATTTCTTAATATTTGACTGTGTTCTAAAATGTACATGTTAATGACTATGCTTTGATCGGTACCAAATAGACGGGAATTGCTAGGCTTTAAGTACTATGTTGAAAAGTAGATCCACTTTAACAGTGATGATATGACATAATGTGTTCTGTATTTTGTGTGTAACAAAGGCAGGCGACGCATAGGGCATTAATTCATACATCTGGTATCTTACTATGAAAATTCTCCAAATGCATGAAAATTCTCCAAATCAAAAATAAAGATATAAATCTGTGATGTTATAAGGCCCGCCTATTAAGAACTGATCAAAGTATATGTCAATTGCTTGTCTACGCTTAACTATATTACAATTTTTAGTTAACAGGGGAAGATTACGGTTGATGTATTCAGCCATGTAAGCATGCAAATCCGAAGTTCACTCTACGGATAGCAGCATAATATCCTATGACGTCATCCGCACAACATATAACTAAACGTTGTAATTGATTGAAAATTAGTAATGAGATTTAGTTTTAATTTTAGAGTTTATTTGTGATTGTAACTATTATAACATTTTGTTTTGAAAAATGTATATTACTGGATCTCCAACCATTCCATTGAGTGTACTTGCATTGTATAGTTTTAACTTAACGTGGTGGGGTTTCTAGGGAATTGAATATAGGGATCTCCCATTTAATTCCACACCCCCTGTGGAAGATTTTGGAATTTTAACCAATTTCAACAATTTAAATAATTCCAGATCCAACCATTTTCATTCATAAAAAACTGGAAATGGTGTGGAAGATTTTGGAAGTTCAAACAAATTTAACTAGATTGTATAATTTTTAACAATTTTTAACTGGAACTTCAAATTAGCAAGTTTCCAGCTGGATTGAACATACGGGACTCAAATCTTCAACAGTGGGTGTGGATTTTAAATGGAATAATCCTTTGATGACAAGTTGTGACAGTGATAGAGAGTGAAATGGGTGGAATCAAATGTGCTCATTGGTTGGTGGATGTGTCTGGGGGTGGTAGGTGGGGTTTGGTAGATAGGTGTGTCAGGCATTAAGGTGGACGTCGAACAGAGTTGGATAAGCATATCAATGCAATATGATTTCATTCTCCCAAAGTGTTTTGTATGATATATTGCTACACAGATTATGTGTCGAAGATTTAGTATTGTGCTATAACTAGCATTTTATAACAAAAGGTAGTATGTGCTTGCATTCCTTTTGCTATAAAAGTGCACACTTGTAATATGATTTCTTAACTTTCCTCTGCACAGTTACATGTCCAGTCTGATGCATGCCTTATTGTCCCTAAAGTATACCCTGGTGCAGTATTGTGTGACTGGCATACAATTATTACTTTTGGTAGTCTGTGCGTATCAAAAATGATGTTAAGTGATATGGGACAGTACAGAAGTATTGCTAAACATGACATTTACAGTCAAGGCATATAAATAATATATTCAATGATATGGGCTATTCCAGTTAAAACCCATACACCCCCGATTGAAGACAAGGCCTTTATCTGAGTTATCTCCCACACAGGGGGTGTAGATTGTAAGTGGAGGCATCAATTCAGGTAACCCCATTTGAAATTCACACTCCCTGTACTGTGTGGAAGATTAAGGTCATGTCTTCCATAGGAGGTGTATGGATTTCAACTAGAATAGGCCTATATGTGGTAGGATCTGATCTGATGCTGAATATGAAATGAAGATCTTGCCTATAAATGGACAGACATATGTTAGATTTGAAGCGATAGAACGGCACGATATATTGTATGTTTAAACAGTCAATACAGATGCTATGGAACAATGTTTAGTCAGTGTCATAGTGCATCTAATTCTAATCTAAAAGAAAAAGAAGTGAATGGTTCTGGTTTTGTTATTTCACATCTTGGTTTGAAAAGAAGCTTAGCTTAGAAGCTGTAAGAAGTTTGGTTGTGACATCATTAGTGCTTTTACTGGGTTGCACCGTACACACCCAAACATACTGTCTGTGTACACCTGTGTATGCACTTTGCAAGATTGGTACATGCGACCAGCAACCAGAGAAATATGCACCAGTATCGCTACCAAACTTGTTAACCCCTGTGAAATCAAACCTAGATAGTTTGGAAGTCTTTGTGAAATGGCCCACAGGTTTTGCTTCTGTACTGTATGGGACTGTGGACTAATTAACTTTGGTCATACCCATATGAAAAGTTGGTAGATCAGATCAATGTGTTTTGAGATAATTATGTCATTTTACTGTAAATTATGTTGCGATTATGTTCAAATAATCTTTTTATTGCACACCTAAAAGTGTATATTTGTATTGTCATATTTTGTTTATCCTTGTTTTTCTTTTAAGGGTGTTTGATTAAAAATAATTTTATTGCTTCTCTAAGCAATTATGTCAAAATACAAACTTTCTTTACAAATAACTTTCTGTTTTAATTAAAAATGGTTATAGTGACTTGGCGAAAATGGAAGATGTTGGACAAATTGGGTTTATATTACAGCCCTATTATGTATGTTCAACATTCACATTTGAGAATATATTATAGTCATGGCTTTTTATATATAAAAAATTGTAATATAATGTAATCCTATATTATGTAGCTAATACTATGAAAAAATTGTTTTTGTACATTGAAGGTAAAAACAAGCTCAATGTCTTAAATTGTGACCTGCCAGAAATGGGAGTGTAATGTCAGCATTTTCACGTTTTGAGATATTTCTGATATTAAACAGGCAAATTCTCAAAATAAGCTTTCCAATGATATATTAATACATGCCCTTGTGAGTAAGGTAGTAAAAATCATTTGGGAAATTCTTTGTTTTCTATTGTTTTTTGGGAGGTTCAATGGACCATATATCAAAATAAGCTCTGCTGATATTACAGCCCATTTGTGGGGGATGGTTACAATTACAAAATTAAATAATTGATAATAATAATTTTGAAATTATATCTAATTTTAAATAAGTGCATTTCTAGTTTCGTTAAAATATAAATTTTATAATGCACTTGAACATGCAAATTATTTTTTTCTGTTGACTTTCAAAAATAAATTTATCATTATCAAAAGAATCTTGAGATTTTTTTTCGCACAAAATGACAACAACATTATTGTGTATCTAGGTGTTTATATATGTATGTACATACAAAGATGTTTATAATTTTAAACCATGTTTTTTGTGCTTTTCAAAGCATAGCAGAACCTGATGTATATACATGCTTAATTTTTCCCAATATTTCCCATATTTTGGTGTTGATGTAACTAATAAACATGAGTGATGTGATCAAGCAATGGATGAAACTTGTAGAGCAAAGTTAAGTTTGCTATTTCTGTTAAATTAATGTCTAGTATAGAAGATTATGTAGTGGTGCTAAACATCAATACAAATACTAGTTTGTAGATTGAAGAGATACTGTACAACACTAAAATTTTTGCAGTACCATTCGACCTTTGCTTGGTCACATCACATGATATTATTACCAAGAAGGCTTGAACCAAATATATTATACATGTGTATATATAAATCTAATGTTTATTAGAGTACATATCAGTATATATACACCCTTCAGGTGATATTATATGTAAACTTGTTTACAGGTGATATAGTGTTTGTAAACTTGTTTAAAAAAAGACACTTGTACTTCTGCCTTACTTGTGTATGTGTGTAATGTAAACAAATCTAAACACAATGGGACATTAAGGATATTAGTTTTAACATAAATTTATCAAAGTTAATTGCATAGTGTAACCTCTTTAACATAAAATCTATGGGCCCTCAGGTTTCAGCCTATGTTATTGTGTACTTTTATCATACAAAAGCAATGCCAGGGACTTCAAAATCACTTTTTGTTATCAGTTTTTTTTGTGTTAACAGATTTTGTGTTAGAGAGGTTGGAATATCCCAAAGCATAATCCTGTTGGAGTTGCATGTAAGCAGCCAGGTCATAGGTGGTATTTGGAGAAACAGGGAGCAAAAAATACTAAGAAAATTGGCATTGTGAAAGGTCCTTTGCTTGCAACCAAGTATGACGTTTGAGCAATAGGACAACTGATTAATGTGTAAGATAATGATGATAACAACTGAATGTTAAAAACTGCCTGCTTTGGTCTGATTGGAGCAGATTGGGTATTCTAGTTGAAATCCATACACCCTATGGAATACATGGCCTTAATCAATCTTCTGACACAGGGAATGTGAATTTCAAATGAGGTTTCCTGAGGTGACTCCATTTGAAATCTACACCCCTTGTGTGTAAGGTCGTATCTTCTATGTTTGTGGGTGTATGGATGTTAACTGGAACAGCCCAATTAGCACCTGGGACTGCTGCACCCTGCAACAAGTATTAATAGTTTGCTGTACTATAAGTGAATATTAATGATAATTGATGAAACCAAATTCACTTCAGGTTGGACATAATGATACCGAATAATAAGTTTCTTACAGAAGAGAAGAAATTAACACTATATTGTGTTTGCACACCAATTCCAAAACATGCAAAGGGCGGCTGATTTTCCTTGAACATGCATGTCACAAAAATATAAGGAATCAAGAGTTTGCCTGTAAGGCAAAGCTGTCATATACATGTACATGATGCAAGCAGTCATGTTTAATTTTCAGTTTAAACATGATATTGGTCATGTTGGTCATTGTTGTGCTCACATTTTGTCATAGAACTTACATAATCTGTTCCAATTTGCAAAAAATCTTGTAAACAATCTGATACCTATATCTATTTTGCTGACTGTATTTTGGTTATCATTTTCACCCAAGTTGAATATCACCGAGTTCCATCATGTATTAATTGTAATCTTGTAACACAAGTATTAGGTTTTGGTTGAAAGAAGTTAATAATTATTTTAAATTCTGCTTTACATAAAATGGCTTTAGTTACTTTTGTGGGAAAAACATTATAGATGTGTGTAAAAAACTGTGCATAAATAACAATGTGATATTGGTCTTGGTATAAATATGTATACTATTATAATAAATAATGACATCTGTGTAATTGAAGGAGTGTGTTCTGCATTATTTCAGGATGTGAGTTGTGTGTATTATACAAAAGTCGCATATATAGTAAGGGTATTCAAGACATCCCCAGTTACCGTATTTGACCTTCCCCATTCCTTTGTGTTAGTTTGCATAATTTTGGGTCCAAACTGAATCATAGATTCAAAACTTTTTTACAGCGCTTAGCATGTTTTTTAATTAGAGAATAAACGATAGGAAATTTTATTTTGACTATCCTCTACCGTGTGATAGACGACAGGCAGGTCCAATATTTTGAGTAGTGGATGCTGGACGGTCGTCTATCATAGGTAGAGGATAGTCAAAATAAAAATTCCTATTGTTTATTCTCATTCTTAGTCAGTTAAATATTATTTTAATAACTGTAAACTATTTTTAAAGCAAAAATTAAGTTACCGTCATAAAACTCCCTTTTTCTAAAATGAGCGAAACTTTTGTTGCGGCGTACTGCTAGCGCTGCGTCTCACGCATACAACGCGATACATACGCGCACTTCTACATGCACGTTACGCGTTATCAACACTCGTGATGACGGGGGTCATCTACGGCCTGATAGAAGACACCCGAAATCATGCGATTGTCCAATCAGATGATGTGTCTAAATAATAGACCACTCCCACTGACTAAGAATTTGATGTATTATCAGGGACAGATTTAAGCGGTGGCCCGGGGCCAGTGGATTTTGCATCGGGCCAGTAAGCTTTCAACAACGCTGGCCCGGCGGGCCACTAGATTTTTGAGCCTGATATAACACATTAGAGACAAGATATAATCAGTCTAGATGCTGAGCAGGCTTTGACGAGTAACCAAGTAGAAGTGATGGACATTTGTATCTTTATTTAATGTTTTTTCAGTATATATTCTTATTCTTGCGTTACTAGCAAGTTGGAAATATACGGCAGCTTTTTTCATCGATAGTAGGCCTACGTCCTACTTCCAATCTATTCCGTGCGCTATCTAATGATGATAGCGATACCACAACTAAAATACCAGGCTAAAATAGGCAGGACTACTGACTGAACCCGGGACTACACTCTCTCTACATTGAGTATATTCAGTAGGCCTACAAAACAAATTAAAATGTTAAGGTTTGCTTGACTTTAAGGGATCGGATAGCAATGTTTTCACATATTTTTGTGGGACCTGAGAGCACATCAGACATATCAAATTGCATTTTGAAAGCGAGGAGTGTCCTTCTGATATCATATAATTTTGAATTTTTTTTTAAATTCGCGACATACACATTTTATGACAAATGATTAAGAATTCATATAGATTTCCCCCCCCCCAAAAAAAAAACACACAAAAAAGTCTTTTTTTGCAGTAGAACATATTGAAAAAGCTGGGCCAGTAAATTTATTGCAGGGCCACTAGATTTGCCATTTCACTGGCCCGGAGGGCCAGTAGAAAACAGAAACCTAAGTCTGTCCCTGGTATTATGTAGCCAATTGTGGTATATTCTATTTATCACTGATACTCATAATTTGACAGGGCCAAAGCATGCCCCAGAGATGCATGTGCTGTTAATTATGCCCATATTTCACTGCATAGGTGGCAGAAGTGGGGCATGTGTCCCCCCTAAATTTTTCCATGATGAATTTTCCCCCCTAAAAATCCTAATAGAAGACAAAAAAAGCCCTGTGCATGTTCCTTTTTAGCCCAAAAAACAGTGTTTGGGGCTGAAATCGGTTAAAATTGCACAATTTTGTGCACTGGCCTATCAATTAGCAAAATTCACTTCACTTGGGTCTAATAATCTGCACACAAATGTCCAAGTAACATCAAAACAAAATATGCTTGCCCACCCCTAAGTTTCAATGCTTTTGCCACCAGTTTCGTTGTGCTGCATGATTTGCCCATGCATAATACAGTGGCAACTCGTTAACACGAACCCTCTTAACGTGAAGTTCCTGATAACAAGAAGTATGTTTTACATTCCCAAGCATACATTTCACCTGTTATTAGAACTGGATAACGCGAACTCCTGATAACAAGAAGTAAAATTTGAATTCCACACAACTTCATGCTAATGAGTTTTCACTCTATCAACAGGAAGTTTTGCAAGCAAAATGCACAAAATCTGGGCTATTTCCCTTCAATTTGGATTCGGAGAGAGAGAGCCCTTTAAATTTCAAAAATTTCTGGGGCCCTAAAGCGGGCCCCGAGTCATACCCACACCATAAAGTATCTGCTCTGTGTTCACAATTTGCAAAACTTTTCTCTGTGATCTGCCCCTGTACCTAAAATTTGTCTTGTGTAAAATACACATCTACAATAGACCTTTTCAAATCGAAGTTTTCAGATCAAGTCAATCAACTTCCCGAACGCTTTGGTACCACTTCAGCATCGTGTGCAGTGTGCAGAGTTTCGGTACATTAACATACTACATTGAGGACTTGGTCTTTGCTGTGTCGTTTGTGGAATATGGAAGTACCGGTCTTCGCATGTATGTATGTGTGTTGCTATTAATACTCGCATGTACGCTCACGTATTACAGGTAATACTTGCACGCGATATATAGCACACACAAACGTCTTTATACATCAAAAGGTCTATTGTTTAGTGGTACCGACCTGTCACTGTAATGACTGAAAAGTATGAATTTTTAGCTAAAGATAATAACATTATGTTGGTTTCTTTTTTAGGACATGAAGGAGGATCAAAAACATTTCAGACCATAAAAAAGGGGATTAAAAAAATCCACCTTTTAGCCTGGGAGGGTCAAAATTTTGATGTCTGTGGTTCCACTGATTTTCAGCAATTTTATCCCTTTTACGAAGTATTTCAGTGCCTGCTCGATGCTCATTCAATGCACATCTGGTGAGATAAATCAGGAAAAGTCCTTAGATTTGCAAACACCAAATTTTACCTTTCAGTTACAAACATACATTAATTTCTTAGAAGGCGCAATATCCAGTATGATCAGGGCGCCATACAAAATACAACAAACAATACCACATGAAATATAATACAAAGCAAAACAAATTCAGATTAAAACAAATGAGTTTTCAGGAGTTTTTTGAAAACTGCAGTTGAGCCGGTATTTCTTACATGCTGCGGAAGTGAGTTCCCTAAGTGATGGGCCTGCAACAGAGAAGGCTTGTTCACCTATACATTTCTTACTAAATGGTATAGAGTATCGAAGTGATGACGTCATAGAAAACTTTTTTTGCATTGCAGCGTTTTGAATACCATGTATCGGTGGAGCATGATGAAAAAAAATCCACAGTCCAAATTAGGTGGGAATCGGATCATGAGGGCCCGAGATATGGCAGCATGAATACCTAATTAGCCCCATTGAAATATGTGTAACTTGGCCTGGTTCCAAACAATTATGAACCAGGCCAATTAACACTGATTTGAATGGGGATAATTAGGTATTCATGCGCCATATCTCGGGGCCCTCATGATCCGATTCACACCAAATTTAGACTGTAGATATTTTTCATCATGTTCTACTGAAATATGGTCATGAAAATGCTGAAATGCAAAGAAAGATAATTTTTATGACGTCACACTTCGGTACTCTATTGCAAGAAGAGTCTTGAAGTTAGTGAAAAACACCAATACAATGCATGTTTTCATTTGTTATAAATATTTTATTTACAAGACAAATTACAAGATAGTAAAGATAAGAACATTTTACCACTTTTGAAGACCCAATAAAAATAAAAGCTAACAAGCTGAGCCGGGGGTGGGGGTATTCGCATGTTAAGGCATACGGGGATGTGCCACCCAAATGGGTCACTTTTTACCAAAAATCCTTAGATGAGGGTCCATTTTTGGTCAAAAAATCCTTAGAAGAGAGTTCCATTTTACAAAATTGTGAAAAAAATAAAAATTGGCTGTTTGTGAGGTAGAAAACCCCTTAGAAATGGGTCCCGATTTGCGAAAATTTTGGAAAAACAGTCATAGCCGTTTTTGAAGGAGAAAAATCATTAGATATGGGTAGGGTTTTTTATTCTTTATTACAACTGCAACTTATTCTCATTACGGCCAGCATGTATTTTGACATTTTCAGTGCATTTAACCACAGTTACTTTAAAAAAAAGTTATAATGGATGGTATCAAGAAGACGACTAACATTAATACTGACTGAAATAGGACTAGGTGTGACTTAGTAAGTTTTTCATTTATTCTAATGTCATATCAAATCATCATTTGACACAAAGAAATTAGAAAATATACTATATTTGACCATGCACCTATTCTAGTCCAATTAATGTCAGCCACCTTGGATGAAAACCGAAAGATAATTACATAGGATTTCATAAGTGAGAACACCATAGCTGTAATTCCATCAACTGATACCCCCAATGAGGCCAAACTGTATACTATTCCACCCAACTGCCAGACGAAAGTAGGAGCCCATGGTCCCCTGCCCTCACCCAATGGCAAACCATTTGCACACACCATTGAAAACAAGCCAATGTTGAAACCACCATTCAAACTGAATAAAAACTTTCTCTCAGTTTATTTTGACATTGCATAGTAAGGGTTATATGTAACCCAATGGGCTCCTTGTTTGTCCTTATCCTCTTTTGATAAAAACAAAGATTTATACACTTTGCTCTTCTTAGGATCAAATTCTTTATTAGTATATCCATTAGCTGCTTTCCCATTGGGCGGTTTGCCTGAGGTAAAGGTACTGCCATTGGCTAATGTCTTGGAACTTGTGGATGATGATGATGATGATGAAGATGCACTCCCATTGGTCGACTTAGATCCAGTTGTCTTGCCATTAGTCAGTCCATTCTTGTCATTTTGTGAGGAAGTCTCGCCATTTGTAGCTGCAGATGATGTGCTAGGCTCTTCAAGCTTTCTTTTCTGAGCTTTCTTGGATTTCTGCAAACACAAATGTAACAATTTCATGTAATGAATACAAAGCACTTTAAAGCACAATAATATTTTGTTTTGTAAATTTTTGAAGAAAAAAACATATCATTTTTGCGGCATTGTGTGAATTTTCTTGAAAGGAATGTAGGAAACAAAAAACTATTTGTGAGCATAAAACTTTTGCATATCCATATTGCTCATGAACATTTCATGCATTACAGTATCTGGAAATTCTGCTACTACAGTCATGTTTCTGATTTAACAATTTCATAACCAATAATTATTTGTTTGCATGCTTATTTTTCTGTTTGGTGCACTGCTTGTTTGATTCCTTTGCTTCTTTAATATAACACAAAAACTACAAATAGCTCTTCATTGTGTACACAATTGTTTTGCAACATTTTCAATACCAATGTAGATAACATGAGGTCAAATAGAGTGGTGAAATTTCATTTTTATGACAAACACATTAAAATAATATATTGAAAATGATATCTTGTAAGTGAATTTGTGATACTGGTATTCAAGGTATTTTATATATTTTTGCTGAACCATGAAATGGTATCAGCCTACATTAGTGTATCTTTCTTACTTCCTTACTTACTTACTTACTGACTGACTAACCATTTGGTCTGAAATGGACATATCTTGAAATGCCACGAAGGTATGAACCCCAAAGTGGTGTCAAATGAAAGAGGAAGAAGTAAAGAATATAATAAAAATATTTCCCTACCCAGGGGTGGCACTCATAATAAGCCCTGGGTCAATATTCATATGGGTCATTTTCATATCTCAAAATGCCAAGAATGTATGTACCCCCGAGTGGTGTCAAATGAAAGAGAACAAAGTAAAGAATATTATAAAATAATTTCCCCACCGGGGGTCACTCCTCATAAGACCTGGTCAATATTTATATTTTGGGTCTTTTTCATATCTACAAATGCCAAGAAGGTATGATCCCCGGAGTGGTATCAAATGAAAGATAAAGAAGCAAAGAATGTACTAAAATTATTTGCCCCACCGGGGTTGACACTCCTCATAAGACCCTCGAAATCTCAAGACGCTATGACACCCGAGTGTTGTCAAATGAAAGAGAAAAAAGTAAAGAATAGAATAAAAGTAATTTTCATACCGGGGGTGACACTCCTCATTAGACCTGGGTCAATATTGTGGATCTTTTTCATATCTTGAAATTCCAAGAAGATATGAGCCCCGAGTGGGGTCAAATGAAAAAGATAAAAAGTACAGAATATAATAAAAATAATTTCCCCACCAGGGGTGCTACTCCTCGCAAGACTCTGGTAAATATTCCTATTTTGAGTCTCTACCTCGAAATGCCAAGAAGGTGTGACCCCGAGTGACAGTGGTATACCACAATATAGTGCCGAAGCCACATGGTTCAGCTATGGTGCGGTAATCACTCTAGTTATACTTGTATTCAAGCTATTTTCACAATATACTCCAACAGGCCTGTGCCAGCACTACTCGGCATTTCCTAATACTGCCCACCACTGAACAGTGAATGTTGCCACCCACCACTCATATTCCCAAAATATGTACATTACTAAGTATTCAGAGTTCCATGCCATAAAAAGTTTTTATAAGCAATAAATGATTACAAACCTAGGATAAAATCATGTACAATACTGATTTCCCAAAGGTTCAATATTAAACCCTGTAATGGTCAATGAACGCTCATTAATAAATGCAAATTGATGAAATAGAGGATGGACAAACCAGACAAGGATGCACTTCTGTAAACAGCCAAAACTATTACAGGCTTTACTTTCATCTCACCTTCTCAGCCTTGGCTCTTGCTCTTCTCTCATCCATTTTGGTTCTGAGCTGCTCGACATCTTCATCACTCCCATTCAGGATGATTTCATCACTGTTGTATGGTACACCACACTATAAAAAGTGAAGATATAAAAATGAAAACACACATACAAAAATTGGGATAATAAAAAGGATGCCATCTTTGGAGTATGAGTTGCTGTAATGGTCATAGCACTCGTATCATACCACTGCTGCTCAAATTTGATTCCCCATAAATGGTCATGGCTGCCCATCCATGCCCATCCTCAGGTGTTTTTTCTGTTCTCGCAGGTTTTTGGTGCTCCAGTTTCCATCCTGCATTCTAAAATTGGACCTCTTCCCATATCCCTATCCTGCATTTCCCGACTCACCATGTTATGTTATAGTTGGGTTGGTGTAGTGGTCATAGCACCTCTCCCCCAATTTGCAAGTACTTATAAAAAAGTTCCAAAATGTCATAATTTGCTAGCATAGCAAGCAAAAAAAATCAGAGTTTTTTTCATTTTTTTGGTCAAAGAAGGTCACAAAATTGCCCCCCCCTTGGAAAAAAGTCCAGTTTTTCAAAATCAGCACCCCCAAAAAAATCTTGTATACGGGCCTGCCCCTTGGGATCCATTTAGTGGATATAATCACACATATAAGTCCCTGTATTCATTTATTCATCTTTACACCTCGCCATTGTTTAATACTTTCTTACCTTATGACACACTGCTGACTTGACTTCTTTGAGAGCCTTCTCTGACATAGCACAGCCACAGGTCCACAAATAGCAAAACCTGCAATTTGAAACACCAGCTGTTAAATATATGAGCATTAAAAAGTGCACCTGCTTACAACAACTTGGAATATTGCTTGTTTGTTTGTTTAGTTTTCTTATTGCAGATATAGGCGTTACAAAGGGTCAACAAATATACCAGTACCTCCTTATCTCTCCAATTCGAAATACTGATTTATACCAGTGGTAATTTCATTGTTCTATTCAACTACCAGAATTGAAAATATTATGTACCATGATAAGTGAATAGCTGTAGGTGTACAGGATAACTTGAGCACTGTTATTTATTAACTACACTGAAAATCATATACTTTCAAATCAAAATTCATTGATCGACATAAAATTGCACAGTTTGGAGAGGGATCATGCTCCTTCCAGGGGGTGTGAGTGACCACAGACAAAAAAGTCTGAAAACAGGAATGAAAAGTCTGAAATTTGTACTGTAAGGTGAAATCAAAATCAAAAAGTCTTACACCCCTGCTCCTTTAAGCACAACAGACACATCATGTGTGAAAACCAGGCATCAGTGATAAGCATTTCTATACTTTGGCAGAAAAAAATGCAGTCACTCATTTCTAACTCTTGCAATCTATTATTTGATTTTGTGTGTCTGCCAAGAAATGGACTATTCTAGTTGAAGTATGCTGTCAACTTAGGTGGATATTTTGTGTGGTTTATGTTAAAAATCCAACTGAAAACAGTGGAATATGTTGCCTATTAGTATTAGGGAAATATTGTTTTAGAATTCCAAATAAAAATCTTCCGCACCTTTTTCAAAGTTTTAGAATGAATTCTTATATGGAATGGCTATTATTATCTGTTCAAATTCCAGTGACACCTCATGCATATTGTCCTGGGTAGGATTAGGCATATGTGACTCCTCGCCACAACTGAGCCCGGATGTCGCCAGTGCCACTATTGAGATATGCTCCATCGAACTTAACAATAAACAATAGGAAAGAAAGGATTTATTGACTGTTTTATTGATTTTTCACTACTTAAATGTCAAGTACTATAGACATGATATACATCATTTTAAAGCTAATTTCAAGCAGAATATTTTGGTTGAATATCTCAAAAATGATGATTGGCGACATCCGGGCTCAGTTGTGGCGAGGAGTCACATATGTTCACTGGAGGGGCATGAAAACTAGCACCACAGCCTTGTTATATTGATTTTTCAAAGTAAAATGCTAATACCTATTTCAATGAATCCAAAGGTCCATGGCCATTACTGAGGTGTCACTGGAGCTGGAATAGATAACTGTATAAATTTGGTTGAAATTCAAAAATGTCCTCAAGGGGAGGTGTTCAAAAGGAATAGCCCAGTGCATTCTGGAACTAATACATTATTATTTTTAGAATTCTATTCCGATTAAATTAGGGATTCAATCATGTTTCACCGTTGTTCATCACTGATTAACAATGATGCGTCCGCATCGTCTGAGTGGTTGACGTAAGCTGCCCGAGCGAAGTAAACCACGCAAGACGCGCTGGACGCGATGAAGTTGTTAATCGGTGATGAACAACGTGAAACATGATTGAATCCCTTTCAACAACGTAAACAAGCAAAAAGATGTCTAATTCACATAATTCTTTCATTCGGAATGTCTGTTTGTCATTGCCATTCAACCTTACAAAAAGATTGCGGTATTTCTCTGTTGATATCAGCAATAAAACTAAAGAATAAAGCGGTAATATTTGGCTGCTACCGCCAATATAAGAGAGTTCATGTTTATGCATATGTTCCAGGCATGACGAATTTTACGCGCTCATGCGTAACGCGTACGCGTAACCTTGTGTTCGCGTATACGCTACTAAACTGTGGATTCATCACGGATTAACGGATTGGCTCCTGTACAAAGGTATAGGAAGAGTTGTTGAATAAATCTTTAATGACTTTTCATGATTTGTAACTTACTTGTACAGGCCATTCATTTCAATCCCTGTCACCGGGCAGATAAACGGTGCTTCATGTGTGTCAACGTACGCATCACCTTTATCAACCTTACGCTTTCCATATGCTGGGTTCTCTGTCAGTGTTAAGACTCGCACATCCTGTCCAAAACAAGGATATTATATTACTGTTAGCTCTTTTCTCTCATTCAAATTTAAAGACAAACACACTCACCCAGGGTCAGAAATTCGCAACCAAGTGCGAGAATCCTTTTGGATTCTCCCAGTGAGATTTTGCAAGAATCCATGGATTCTCGCCATATAACTTTGTATGATTAATTGAAATATTTACGAGAATCCATTTAGATTCTTGCGATTTTGTTGACGAGAATCTTTGCGAGAATGGATTCTCGGATTCTTGCCGAATTTCTGACCCTGCTCACCCCACATGTTTCCTGTCAAGAAGAATTGCACACAGTTATCCAAGTGCAGAATGTGTGTCTGGGTCTTCCATCACCATGCCAAGGACATTTTTCAACATTTTTCATTTTTCATGCTTCATTTTCTTAAATGCAAATTACATGCTACAAGTACAGGGCAACCTAAAATAGGGGAGTTTTTTAGCCTCTATTGCTTAAGTTTGGAACAAAATGACCATCCATATACAGTTCTGTGTGCATCCGTGTTTGGAAGTGCATTTTCAAACATCCACAATAATTGATGGCAAACACGTATACATCCTCATATATACCCCTACCTATGCATGCCGGCAACCACAGACATTGTGTACTGTCATCAAGGAGTTCTGAATTGAGGAGGTCTGAATCAACAAGAATCAAACCAAAATGGTGGATGTTTGGTGTGTATAGCTGGAATGATTTTTGGTGTGTATAGTTGGGTATATGATACACAGTACGAAACTGCAGTTTGTATTTTCAATACACAATAATGGAAGTATCTCTTTGCATTTGGCATGCAATTGCAGTTGCGACCTACTGGAGATCTCCTCCAACTGAGGATTTGCTCGTTTGCAGATAGGTCATGGTTTTAAAGTGAAAAGTCTTGTGTGTGTCCTCAATTGCAGGCAAACACTGACGCACCCACCCCTATGTGCGCGAGCATTCAAAGCGAGAACTTGTTATACACACATGTTTATTATGTGTCTGTTCCGGATTTCAAAGCGAGGACATTTTTAGGTACAGCACATTCAAAGTGAGGTCACCTCATACAAAGTGAGGAAATAGCTTATACCCCCTATAGGAAGAGTGTTATTCAATGAACATAGTCACAAAGCGAGGACTCAGATTTTGACCTCACTTTGTCAAAATGTCCTCACTTTGGATGTAAAAAGTTATATCTTGTCCTCGCTTTGAATGTCTCGGCGTACACACCCACCCCTACACACACATGTATACATTACCTTGAGGCTTCTAATGTGGTCAGCTGAATCACTGGTTGATTTATCCAGCAAATATTCCAAGATAGATTCTTTGTTGTATAACCTGTTGACATTAAGTAATAATAATAAATGAGTGTTTCAAAAATTGATTATTTTTTTAGGGACAAGCCAAAAAATTATAGTACCGGTGGGTCATTATTTCTCAATTCACCCAATGGGAAACACCTCACCCCCTTCAAATTTGTTCAAAATTGGTATACAGGGTGATTTTGGCTGGCAAAGCTCAAATTTCAAATATAAAAAAAGTGCAGTGATTTATAGTGTGCTACGCACAGGCACAATGCCTAGACGTTGATGTACAAGCTTCAGCACACTTTACAGGTTGTTCAGTGAAAATATGGTGTCCACTTTTCAAATTTTGTGTCCACTTTTCTTGAATAATTTCATGTTTTAAGCTGATTGTTTAAAACCATTGTTGACTTGCTTTGAAACTTCAATCATTTTTGTTAAAAACGCTTAATATCGACAGCCAAAACAAATGCACAGTTTAAGGTTAGCAACTATTTTAAACTGTTGCCATTTGGTAGTTCACAGCATCTTGCGAATGGTAGTGACCTTTGGCAAAAATTGCATTGATCATTTCATAGCGAGTGTGTAGAATAATTTAAATATCACAGATATACTTTTGTAGATCCTGTGGTTCTTGAATTATGTTGTAAATAGGGCTGAAACAACAACACTTTTGTAAAACGTGCATAACTCATTAACAACAATAAATCAAGCAAGTTTTCAAAGTATGAGGGGGTATCCAAAGGTTTTTGAAATCACCCAGAAGTGAATGAGCTATAGCGATGAAATTTTGTCAGTGTAATTACTGGTCCTTATGCTCCAAAAATGGTCTCATAAGTATGTTTACTTTCTTTACAGGTTGCGCTAGATGACCAGTAGGCGCATAACCTGCAAGATGGTGAAAATTGAGGCACGCAGCATGATTAAATTCCTGCATTTGAAGGGTTAGGCCTACAATGCTCAGAAAATGATGAAATAAAAGCTATCTACAGTGATGATTGCCCATCATATGGCACTGTTGCTTTTTGATAAAGGAATTTCCAAACTGGCCACATGTCCCTCACAGATGAACCAAGAAGTGAACGTCCATCACTTACGGATGATGCGGCCACAGTGAAGAAACTCAAGAAAGTGGAGGATCTTATCATGAAAAGGTTATGCGCCTACTGCCCATCTACATTGTAGCGCCACATGTAAAGAAAGTATACATACTTATGGACCATAATGTACATAAGGACTAGTGATATAGCTCTTTCACTTCTGGTGATTTCAAAAACTTTTGGATACCCCCTCGTATATGGTTTGTAGAATGAACTTTTGCAAAACATCTAAGTGTTATTTTTCAATAATATATATTGATTTAGGCAATGAAAATTGATTTTCTGGTTGCTTCGACCAACAAAAGATCGCATCGCCTAAAAATATCTATATGATACACATTATGTATATCAAGATACTTCTTTATCCATACTTACCTTCCTAATTCACATGCCACAATGGGTTCCCTCAAAGGCTCTTGTGTTATAGCACAGTGCAACCATTTGGCCATCCTTTCCATATGTTTGTCTTTCTGTTTGTTAAATTGAAAATGTAAGGAAATAAGTAAAATAAGAATAAACAACATTAAAAAAAGGGGGGTTTGACTCGAATAATTATCCCTACAAGGGAACAATGGTGTAAGTGGTGGGTGTGGTATGACGTCACTTGCGATGATCACTTCATCGCATTGGATGTTTTTGCCGGGATGTTTTTGGGCCTCTGACACGAAAGGGGATTACACATGCACTCAATGGGGTAAATCACAAATAAATACCGGTGCCTCTTGGTGAAACAATTAATTCAAAAGTTTGATTTCTTATCAGGGGAACAGGGTTCCCACACCTTGAAGCCTTTAAAATTCAAGGACTTTTCACCATTTTGTTCACTACACAAGGAAGCTTATGTACTAACGGCATTTCTGATTGGTCGATAGTACGCTGCAGGTATTTCTCTGACCTATCCGAATCATGAAGTCAGATTTCTAGCAACCAAATGATGTATAAAAGCTGATGTGATTGGCTGAAACCGCACTATGTAGGGTAATGAATATTAATTTGCAACAAACTATTGTGTATACTGTGATTGATAGCTGGATTACGATGCTCAAAATAGAGATCGTGTTCAAGATTTTCGGTTTAATTTTCCACAATTTTTCGGGTTTTAATCAGGTAGGGAGTTGTAATTACTTGGAATTTTAAAGAGCATTACCGATGGATCAATACAGGAAGTGGCAGGCTGTGCAAGCACTCTATTGAAAGTGAAAGGCCCTGTAGTACATGAACAACCCAACCGAGAGAATGGCAGTGGAATTAAAAATGTGTAAGATGTGTAAAGCACACATACACATTTGCTAGTCAGCCAAATTGGCCTAAACCGGGGCCCAAACACAATACATTGTATAAAACATAGAAATTTAAAAGAAAAGATTTGTCAAGGAAACCTACATAAATATGTTGTAGATACTTCACTTGACCCAAATACATGATTTATTTTTGTGATAAGACAATCGCACATGGAATTTAAGAGGGATTGTGATAGCAGTTCAAAATAGAAAAGCTGCACTATCATGCATTAGACTATGCTTGGTTTTTTTTAATTGATGCATTAAAAGTTGGCTGAATATTTTTGATGAAAGTCAATCGTTAACAAGGTGTAACTTTGCTACGGAAAGTTCTACATGACATTGACAAAATGGTTTTCAGTTTTGGCTTTCTTTACTCAAGGGCTTTAATTTGATATGATGTGGTTTGATGGCAAATTTGAATTCACCTTTCATACCTACATAGTACATACTACTCCCCATTCCAGAAAAATACAGAACTATTTTTTTATTAAAAAATATTATCCTGTTTTGCCAAATGAAACATCTAACCTAATCCTTTAGTTATTCCTAACTGGCAATAAAAGTCAAATTTTAATATTTTTTCATTTTGTGGGAAAATGGTCCAAAAACATGCAATTTTGCATGTTTTCTTACAATTGTAGTCACAAAATTGTAAGACTTGGCACAAGTCTAAGTATTCAAAATCTTGAGTATAGGGTTAGAGTTAGCTCATAATTTTAATATTATTTATATAAGTTACTAGATTTCACTGGAAAATGGATCTCATTTTTAAAATCATCTCAAATTGGATAGAATTGAGACCCAATTTGAGAATGAATTTGAGTACCAATTGAGATCCATAATCACCCAATTGGTGCTTAATACATTAGTGCTACCAAATGTTTGTCATTTCATGGTCAAAGAAGTTGGGGATCACCAAAATTAATTTCGCGGTTCTCGGGTCGGGCGGTTCTCGTGATAGGCCTATTTCTAATTACTGATTATTTTATGTTAACCATTCTGGAGGACCCCGGAAATAGTAATGTTCTGCTGAAATAGGCCTATTATATGCATGTGTTCCGTACTGAAATATGTGTTGAAAATAGGCCTATTGGTCCCATGAGATGTCCCTATTAGTCACACTAATGCTTTCCGATGCGCGCAATGTACTCCGCACACAATCCCGTTGATACTTCGCGATAGCGATAGCGCACCGCGAGCATGCGGTAGTTCACTGCGCGATTGCGAACCACGCGGAAGCGCACGTGATAGCGCGCAGACGGACAGACATGCCATGATTAGTATTATGATGTTTGCTAATTGGTTATGAGAAAGATTGGAAAATGTGTTTTCCAAAAATTAGAATGCATAAAGTGCTTTTAAAATTTTAGCCTTTGTTCAAGTCTTTGGGCTTGATTGTCACAGAATACGAAAAAGGTAGAAAAACACCCTAAAATGCATGTTTTTGGCCCTAATTTCCAAAAATTGACCAAACATTAAAATTTTACTTCCAATGCCAGTTACGACTAACTAAAGGATTAGGATTTAGCTATGTTTCATTTGGCAAAACAGGATAATATTTTTTTAATCCAGAAAAATTAGTTCTGTATTTTTCTGGAATGGGGAGTACACTTCCGAGGCGCCTTGTCGACTTGTTGCAGAAGTACACTCTCGTCAAAGGTTTAAATACAACAATTTTATAGTGGCTTTAGTGCAGTGAGTACATATTTGTGTACAGTTAGTTTTTTATTCCTTCGGTGTTTGCTGGTCGAAGCTGTGCATATCGCGTACACAAACGTAAACAGAAACACTCAGGCGATAAACAAATCAATAAATCGCTATGTGCATCATGCATACCTTTTTGGTTTTGCCATTTTGCTTTTTCCTACATGTATGTTGTACCCACAGAGGAGTAAGATAAGACAGAGCGCGTACCACCAGTCAAAGTCTCCGCCTCATCCGATAATGAGGGCTGATTGTTACATGAAATGCGACAGGCGAGACTGCTACGCAATTACCGCGTATTTTCATGGTCTATCGCGTAATCGCGAAAGCATGCAAAGCTCTATCGCGTATCTGCGAAGGCACGCATAGCGCTGGCGTGATTGTTTGACACAGCACGATCGAACAATCGGCCCTCATGAATATGCGAGAACTGGTACCATACAATACACGGGGACTTTGACTGGTGGTACGCGCTCTGTCTTATCTTACTCCTCTGTGGTTGTACCACAGAGGAAGATTTATATTGTGTATTTGATATTTGTGACTCCTCGCCACAACTGAGCCCGGATGTCGCCAGTGCCACTATTGAGATATGCTCCATCGAACTTAACAATAAACAATAGGAAAGAAAGGATTTATTGACTGTTTTATTGATTTTTCACTACTTAAATGTCAAGTACTATAGACATGATATACATCATTTTAAAGCTAATTTCAAGCAGAATATTTTGGTTGAATATCTCAAAAATGATGATTGGCAACATCCGGGCTCAGTTGTGGCGAGGAGTCACATTTTGTCTTGTACCTTCAGATTTTTAATGTGTTTGATATAATGTTTTGCAACATTTGTATATATTTTGCTGCTTTTAACTTTTCTGTAAGTGCATTGAGTTTCCTTGTGGTATTATATGCGCCCTAAAAACGTGTTTATTATTATTATATTATTATTAAAATCATGCAGATTGGCTGAGATCAACGGTCTTGACAATAAAACCGTTGACCCATTGGTTGTTGGCGCGTAAAAGGGGAGGAGACCTTGCCACTTCTACGCGATCACCGATGAAAAGAAATCAAATTGGTCATCAAACCACATCATTTTAAATATCAAATTAAAGCCCTTTCAAAATTAAAGATACTTACATCTTGTCAAAGATTGACTTTCATCCAAAACATTCAGCCAACATTTGATATGAATCAATTGCAAAACAAAACGGTATATAGTCTAAGGCTCTCACCAATTCCCGGTACCGAGTTCCGCCCGTTCTTGGCCTACCGGGTCCGAATTCACGGGTCAAAGTACCCGAAAAAAAAATTTTTTTAATTATTTTTTTTAATAAGTTTTTTTCAAAGTTTTCGGCGACTTTAGAGAACCACTTGACCTATTCTGAAGTGCTAGGATCACTTACAGGTAATTTGAAAAAAATTTGAAAAAAAAATTACGAAAAAATTACAGTTTGTTAACCTTGCTATACAAACCACAAACTAATATTTACCTCTTCATATATTACATATTATAAATGCATGGAAAACCAATGCATTTATAATATGTGATAGATGAAGAGGTAAACATAAGTTTGTGGTTTACAAACTATAATTTTTCGTAATTTTTTCAATTTTTTTTTCAAATTAACTGTGAATGATCTTAGCACTTCAGAATAGGTTGAGTGGTTTTCCAATGTTGTTTTTTTTTTGATTTTTTTTTTTTTTTTTTTTATTTTGGTGCAGTTCCCTTGAAAATTCAATCAATTACCAGTGCGTAACTACCCGTTAGTTGAGAGCCCTAATATAGTCTCATGATAGAGCAGCCTAATGTGGAACTGCTATATCAAACTCACTCTAAAATTACATGTGCGATTATCTCATCACAAAAAGAAATTACATATTTGGGTCAAGTGAAGTATAGACAACATATTTATGCAGGTTTCCTTGAACAATCTTTTCTTAAATTTTCTATGTAAAATTTGTATCAATTGACTTTTGGACCAATTTGGGTGACTAGCAAATGTGTTAACTAAGGTTTGCCTATCATACCTACATGTAGCCCGACACATCATGGACATCTACATGTTCCTTCCTCACAGTCTCGACACGGAGAGAAGGCCAGTGGAAATCGTAGTGACGGAGGTGTGATAGTACAGTGATTTTTTTTATTGGGTGGATCACCGTATAGGCATTTTACATTGAAAATACATGTCACCCATGCACCACGCAATTGAATAGAAGCCCTACTGCACAGGTTCGCAGTTTACCAGTTGCTCTTGTCTATTATGTAATCGGCAATCGCGGAGCCTAAAAAACGTGGCGCACATATGACATCGGGAATTGACGCAAATTTTATGGTAAAAGCAGTCATACCTAGAAAGGATTAAATTCAAATTGAGAAAATATTCTAGGTATGGCTTGTTGTTTACTAGAGGTGTGAGTACCTCTGGCTAACCTATCAAATTTTAAGTATTTCTTGGTCAAGACTTGGCCAAACTGGAACACTGTAAACGCTACAGTGCAGTGGCTCCGCGATAAACACACGCGAATATTCAATATAGCACGGTACAGAATGAAAGTATACACGCGCCTTACACTGCGTACACGCTTAGTACACTACATGGACGCAACGCGCATGTTCCAGTTTGGCCAAGAAATACTTAATTTGATTATACATGATGTCATTTTGTCATGTTTGTGCAGGTATTAGGAAATTAGGTAAGCTTAAAATTTGTACTCACTTGTTCTGGCTTTTTCTTCAATCGCACGAGTTCATCCCGCCTAGGAATTGTACCACCGTCGCAACCCATTTCAAAGGTATGCCTCTATGCCTTAATCTTGACAATTTAAATTAAATAATGGGATACTTTTCGACCAGGAAAATGTACGCTGTTCCTCCGTTTCGTCACTCTTGTCGTGCTCTTCTTGTGCTGTGTTGTTGTATTTTTCCTGTTTTTTTCTTTCTTGCATTTAATTAGGGATGGGCGGTATCTTGTTATGTTATAGATCTCGAACGGTACATTTGATAGACTGGTGCCTTTTAAGTCAAAAACCTGAAAGGAGGCCCGGGAAGGAGGCCATAGGCCTACCAATGTTTTATTGAATTTTCCATAATATAATATATCCTGATCTCTGAGACCTTTGTATATCCTGATCTCTGAGACCTTTGGGCATTTTGAAAGAAAATAAACCCCTGTAGGGATAGGGCCCTGGGGATAGGGTTGTCACAGGGGTCAAACATTGAAAGTGTTCAAATATATCAAATTATTTGTCTATGCCCACGGATTACTATGCATTTTTTTTCTCAATACGACCTATGGTTCAGAAGTTATGTGCCGCAAATAAAAAATTTGTCCAGAATGATGAACCTCAATCAAACATTTCCAATGATTGACCCAAAAAATCCTAACTCCCCGCCCCAGGCCTAAACTAGGCCTAATTGCACCCACAGACTTTGGATATTTTTGGCTAATTATTTATATTAAAAGATATTCAAACAGTGCAGACGTGTCACGGTGAGAAATCATGAGAGTAAATGTTTATTAGGCCATCATTGCCCGCATCATAAACATGTATAGGCCTACTCAGTCTCACTAAGCATGCCTGCCAAATTGATGAAAATAATTTTTTATAGCGCCTATATGTTGTCACACTGGCGTATAAATATGATTTACATGCTGTCGGAGCACGAGGGCCCAATTTGAACACAATTTGAAGGAACCCCCGGATAAGGATTACTGCCCAATGAACACACATGATCCCAAGTAAATAATTTAACTTACATTCGAATTTTGGTATTTTCGGGTAGGCCTAATTTATAATGTCCATGAGAAATGAAAAGTCACTTGCACTAGGCCTAATTAGGCCTACCGCTGGGGGCCTATCCCGTTATTTTATTTGGGGGGGAGGGGCCTGGGGTAAGTGGTCCAAACATATGAGTTTACCTTTATTGCACTTTAAAAAAATTTTCTGCACTATACAAAAGTATCTCAAGACTACTTGTGTACAGACTTCATGTCACAAGATCTGCTATCATCGCTGCTCTGCCTACCTAATGACTTTGTGAAACTCCTAATTTTGACTTTTAACTACATAAAAGGACATAATATGACTTTTTACAGAATTGATTTTCTGGTGCTCCTAATGCAAAGGAGGGAATTACGTCAACCAACCAACCCCAGTAGCGTTATAAGTTATTTATCTCCATCCAACTTTCAGAATACCCCGGGCAGAATACGCAATATTTGGATGTGGTGGATGGTGATTTCAGTTTGTTTTCGTTACAGGGGTAGAGGGGTGTAGGTCCTAACCCAATATCATTAATTAAAAAGCATATCTTCATCGCACAAAATCTTTTCTCAATTTTTGGAAGACAATATCAATGTTGAAACCATTTTCAATATTTGTTCTAAAATCTATCAATTTTTATAGATTTAAGATTTAAATATTAAAAATGGTTTGAACATGGAGTCTCTCATAATACCTTTTTTCTTTATTATTTATTTATTTATTTATTTATTTATTTATTTATTTATTTATTTATTTATTTATTTATTTTATTTATTTATTTATTTATTTATTTATTTATTTATTTATTTATTTATTTATTTATTTATTTATTTATTTATTTATTTATTTATTTATTTATTTATTTATTTATTTATTTATTTATTTATTTATTTATTTATTTATTTATTTATTTATTTATTTATTTATTTATTTATTTATTTATTTATTTATTTATTCAAACATGTTCAAATGGAAATAGCAGAGAACAAAAATCAAGGGTGTGTAATATTGTCTGATATTGCCCAACCCTATTATAGCCTGCCATCAGCGGCAAAAATAAGGAATTTTCAACTCTGACCCACGCTTGCCGACGATGGACGATTTCTGATTTCCACAGGGCGATGGTGAGTTGCAAAATTACAGAAAAAACAATTAATCAGGCACGCATTTGAACTGGAAATGGAATCGAAGTATCTTGTGCAACCAATGTATGTTTTAAACTTGGTGAGAAATCAATAGCGGAGGAGTAAAAAATATTATTAGGCTCGAAAATCACCGCCCCATCCCTGGTCACGTAGGCCGGTTTTAATTATTTTGGCTTTTGTTTTACTTTTAAGCTTTCTGAGCCATTAATAATTACACATTTTTATTTACAATTATTTCCGATTCTTTATAACCTGTTTACCGTGATTTAAATTAGTCTTGTTCCAAGTATGATGCATGATGCATGGATGATGATGTGAAAAGTAAAAGTTTAAAAAACATACATGTAAAACAATAAAAAATAACCACACACTGACTCTCTAGTCTTAGTAGGGCAGCCATTGGGTAGGCATGTTCATAAAATTTTGAAATTTAATAAATTCATTTAAAATTACTTTCATTAAAAAGAGAATCATTTAACTTAAAAAATGAGGGGTCAATCATGTATGTAGGCCTACTATTGGCAAAGTTATGAGGCCTGAGGAAAAGTATGCTTGCCTGAACATGCTGACGCCTGAATGTCCCAAATTCATGAAATTTGGTGTCCTTCCTTCCTTCCATATACGTGCTTACCTCAAATGGTTGAGTATCAACGCACAGGCTTTACGCATGTACGTGCACAGTTTACCTATGCACGATCCTGGAACCTAGGATTGATTGCAGATATCAGAACCGGGGATGGTCCCCCTTCTCTTTTCGAATAGCTCTGACACTTAACGTGCACAGGGTTTGACTCTTCCTGTACATTAGGGTGATTCACAAAAAATGAAATTGGTATTTTTCAACGGGACACCCCCTCATTTTGTTCATTTTGGTAATAAAATCATACATGCAAAATATGAAAAAAATTCAAAAAAGTTTAGGGGGTGCTACCGGTCAATGAACTTTTGTACACAAAGTCAATGGGATTTATGAGCCATTTTCTTTAAAACACAAAAAAGCCATGTTAATTTTCCCTGATTGTGCCAAAAATATTTGATCATAGTGTGAGTAATGTCCTTAAAATAAATGCTAAAGAAAATTGCAAAAATGTTAACCCGCTTTCCAGAAAATTGCATTTTTGTGAAAACTGTTACATTTGAGGCAAGGCAGTTGCTGGAACAGCCAAAATATTATGGTACTTGGCTAATATAAAGTTGTGTTTATGGGGCTCTAGTTCTTTCTTCTTCTTTTTTTAAATGTATGTAGGTTTGTAACTGTAAATTATGTTATTCAAGTGTTGAATGTGTGTAGGTTTGTAATTTTATGTAAGTGTAGTGTAATGTTTAATGTGCAATCCAGTAGTGTCTTAGCCACTCTAGCTCTTGTCACAAGTACCTTGCACAAGGTGTAGTTTTGAACTGGCCACTATCCAATGTTGTGACCCCAATTTATATACATTTCTTTTCAACCATGGTGAATCTAATCCTTCCTGTGGTCATTCAATTCAAACAATACAAATCTTCATCAGGTATGGCCATAATGACCACCCCTGATACAGATGTATGGATTTTGATAGTTACTATTACATAAGATTTCAAAAGCTGGTATCACCATTGGGGTAAACTAATATGTGAAGAATTTTAATCTTTTTTTTTATCAACAGTTCAGTTCAGTAAGGTATAAATTTGGGGTGCCTGGTGGGATTCCAGGGGATATCACAGGGTATTCTTTTCTTGAGCTACACTCCCTCTGTCACTTTTGAAACATTTTTTATTATTACAGTCAACTATGAACTTTAATTTGGTAAAAAACCCATGTTTTCACAAAGTTAGGTATATCATTGAACATTTACTTCAGTTTTGCAAGCCTGGTAGACTTTTTAGGCCCTGAAATAAGCGTTTGAAATTTTGACAAAAATCCCATTGACTTTGTGTACAAAAGTTCATTGACCGGTAGCACCCCTAAACTTTTTTGAATTTTTTCATATTTTGCAGGTATAATTTTATTACCAAAATGAACAAAATGAGGGGGTGTCCCGTTGAAAAATACCAATTTAATTTTTTGTGAATCACCCTACTGTACATGTACACAGGACCAACAGCTTTACATGACTTCCGAATCACAGACGAAGCACATACACTACCTATATCTGCACATGATAAGCAGTGTATGGGGGCGAGAAAAAATTCTTCAATTAAATTCTGAAATTAAATTTCTGAACTGAATTTCTGACCATATTCTGTCGGTCCGTGCCACGTCACTTCCGGTTGATGATGCGACTCACGGTCGAGTGAAAACAAGTCCCTGATTCGATTTTTGTTGATGATTTCTGTCATTGGTGTTATGTAAATTTAGATCGCAAATAGTCAGTGGAATCAAACAACCGTTTCTAAGTCTTCAGAGTGGAAGAAACTTACTTGATTTACCGTTTATATACTGACACACTGAAAATTAAATTCCATGGTCGAGTGTCGTTTTTCCAGAAATTGAATGTCACTCCAACAACATCGCTATGTAGCCTCCTTCACAGCCGGTTTCTGTTGTTCATAACAAACTGTGAGCCACATGCAGTTTGGGCCCGAGACTAGAGATAGCCCGGATGTTGGACCGACAGAATAGGAACTTTTTGGGAGGGAAGAGAATTTTCACCTAAGGCAAGCCCAAGGCTCGAACCCTCGTCGATCGTATCTCCCAGCCGGCAGCGCAACGCCTTAACCACTCGGCCATCTCGCCACATTATCAATGGCTTCCTATGTCATAACATGTGTGTATGTATTTTATGGCTAAATTTTTGAGCACGAAGGGCCATTTTACGAAAATGCACTAATGTTTCAAGAAATGTGGCTTTCACTACTTGAAAGTAAATAATATTCCACAAATGCATTTTTACTAAAATTCATGCAGGTTGGCGTTTTGAGGGTCAAAATCCAATTTTCTTCATTTTCCTATTGCATTAGGCCCTACACAGTTAAGGCAGGATCTTGGATCACAAGAAGTTTAAAATGAAGCCTGCCCTCACATGTTAGGATGTGATCATGACTACCATGGGAATTAAAGTAGTAGATTTGCTTCCACCGCCCGCATGCTCCAAACCCTACCGCATATTTTTTCATTATTTGCAAAAAATTTCATTATTTACCAGAAATAAGAAAAAATGGCTTTCAAACAAAATCAGCAAGTTTGAAGTTGGTAAAACAGTCGTGAAAATGAGTCTGCAATGATGTTGTTCACCCGTGTTGGCTGTTCACCGCGAGTCCCGGGCGTGTAGTTCAGTAGGCCCTACAACAAGCATGACAAGCTATGACAGGCCAGGCAACACCGGTAGGCAGCAGCCATCTTGAAAAAAAAAAAACCCACATGAATATATGCTATAATTAAAGACAGAGATAAAAACAATTTATCGCGTCTGATGTCACTGTCAATTACGATCCTTGATTGGTTTACACAGGTTAATCAGCGCGTAAAAGGAAGACCGATCTATCTGGTGCTGATCGGAGAAAAGGAATAGCAGCAAATGGCGAAAAATTACGTACTTTTACAAGGCAAAAAGCAGCTTTTCTAGGCATTGTGGACATGGTGCCTTCACCAAAGAAAGTTTCCTAAGTACTATAAAGACCTAACTTTTGAGATGGTTTGCATGTCGAAAGGTGGAAAATTAACAATAAGGTTATAAATCCGCATTCAGCAAGTCATCATCATCACGACACTTGTAAACAAACCGTGTTCGTGTTTGATTGACAGGTAACGTCATACGCGATAAATTGTCTTTATCTTTGTCTTTAATTTGTCTTTCATTATAATGCCTGACCCCTGTTAAAGGCTTAATGTACGATTTCCTTCAAATTTTAAATTTTAAATTTTAAATTTGTCATTATATACTCAAAATGCTCATAATACTTAATTATCGGGAATGGTTTCTGTCCATTTTGAGCTGAAATAACGAGGTAAAGTGAAAGAAACACTGCTTGTTATTTTGACCGTTTAACACACAGTTCTATGGGAGGACATAAAGTCGTAATTCTTTGAATTATGACTTTATGTCGAACTTTGCTCTGTTTAGCTACAAACACAACAAATTTGGCTGATTCCATTTAGGTGCAAGTTGTGACATGTGTAAACATTATATGCCAAAAAATCAGGTTTGAAAAACATTAACCAAATTCATATTATAAGATCGTACATTATGACTTTAAGGTCATAATTTCATTCATTCATAAAAACATGCCTGGTCAATCCCAACCACTCCGAGTTACCGATTAAGACCATGTGAATGTGACGTGATTGGTTCATGAATATTTAATGAGCAGCGCGATACTGCCTCAAACGGTAAAAAAGATGACAGGGATCACCAAAATTCCGATGCTATGCACTTTGCATGCTTTGTGGTGCCTGGCGTGCTAACCGGCTCCTTTACTTCTAACTTTGTATAGCGTGAATGGGGTAGTTCGTTTGTGCCTAATAGAATAGAAATAATGAAAAAAAGCCGCGTGGGATTTCAAAAAGTTCTGGACGCAAATCTACTACTTCAATTCCCATGGCCTTAGTCCGAATAATCAGACCCAGAACAAAATATTAATTTCTGACATGATCCTATAAATCAAATTAAGTAATTCTTGGCCAAACTGGAACATGCGTGTTGCGTCCATGTAGTGTACTAAGCGTGTACGCAGTGTAAGGCGCGTGTATACTTTCTTCTGTACCGCGCTATATTCGTGTGTGTTTATCACGGAGCCACTAGCGTTCACAGTGTTCCAGTTTGGCCAAGAAATTTGGCACTACAAATTTCAAACGTTTGACATGTTGAGGACTTGTTCTCAAGTTGTAGGTGCTCCCGTAGGGTGCCTCCAGGGTTTTATTTTGGCAAGTTTGCATTAGTATATCTGGTAAAATACTCACTTTTGAAACCTGTGTCACTGATGTATATCATCTGTGATTGCTATTAAACTTATTCTATGCATCAGCTTTTGTCCAAAGAAATATTTAAAAAGATGATTTTTGAGCGATTTTTATGAGCAGCGAAAAGTCCACTCCACAACTGTGTATGTGAATATCATCAATATGGTAATGGTGATGAATGCAGTTTCTGGTATCCAAATTTCAAATTTTTGTACTTTCCTATGGGGATTACATGTACACAGTTAAGCCATTTCTGTAGTCACAAGTTGGGTGTTGAAGGAGCCCTCTATGATAGGCAATGTGGGCATACCTATCACAGGTCACAGACACAGCCATTACAATTTACCCCAATTTACAGCATGCTTATACTATAGTAGTACCACATTCACGCATTACAGTGTGATACTGTGAATGGACTGGATGGTGTTGCTGCATTTTGATTGTGAGCAGGTTCTTTGTAGACTCGCTTGCCAGTCCTATATACGCCGTACCTATGTATATATGGTCATTTTCACAGTAAATGGTGTAACTTTTGATTTTTAATTCGAAATTCTTGTGCGTCCAGCCGTCCACTTGGACGCAAGGCATTGATCAATGCAGCTTGCTGAACAGTGCGTTCAACAATAGAAAATCACATCCTGGATGCACAGACGCGCCTTAGCGGGAGCCTTGATGTGAACTTTGAAAATATATAGCCATTTGACCCTTGCTTTATCCAATTCTTTCAATTATTTTCACCAGATGGGCATTTACTGGACATACACCGATCATGATCGGTGGTTCTGAATCGGGGCCCAATTTGTGTAAATGGTTCTGAATCGGGACCGGTAAAAAATGTAAATATTACCAATTATTGCTACCGATTACACCAGCCTACTTTGGCCAGCATTATTTAAGCTTTCAAGCTCACAATCAACTGATGTTGTACAGATGGATATAAATCCTGGTAATTCCTTAATCCTGGTCCATGAAATTTAAGTTATAAACAAAGGTGAATTCCGGGGTGAATTACATATCACAATGCACGAGTCAGTTCATGTAAGTCATTATAATAATCTGGTTCTAGTTTTGAATTGGCCGATCACTAAGCAAAAATAATCTGTAATCTGACAACATAGGCTGATCGATGCTTCTCTAGTTTAACAAAAAGGTTACAAACAATTGTCACTCCTGCCCAATTAAGGGGGTACTACACCCCTTGTTAAATTGGTGTCTATTTTTTTGCATTTTTCTCAAAAACTAATAAAACAGTGGTAACAAAAGTTACGTATATTATTGGGGCAAGGAATCCAATTACTACACTGGAATTTCAGTGACCCAAGACAGGTGGTTCATTATTTATGATAAGAAATAAGGTACCGCTAGGATGTACCTCATTTCCTATCATATCTACTGAACCGCTTGTCTTGAGTCACTGAAATTTCAGTGTAGTAATTGGATTCCTTGCCCTAATAATATACATAACTTTGTTACCAGTGTGTTATTATTTTTGAGAAAATGCAAAAAATAGTCTAAATTTACCATAGGGGTGTAGTACTATAAAACTTTGCATTTGCTGAAAGTACATTGGATTATTTATTTATTCGTTATTTATTCAGGAAATTCCATCAATACAAATGTACTGGTCTCCCTGGAAGACCTGATTATAATTATTATACAATACATGAACATGATAATAACAAAATAATAAATAAAATAATATATATTATATACAAAATGAAAGAACCAAACATGATACAAAACAAAATGCAGCAATGTTGAGCTCAAATTAATATTATACAAAACTTACAGACCAATTGCATTTTTGAATCCACGCAAACTCATTGAATTAAAATTGATACAAAGATTGGGAGGAAGCTTTAAGCTTGTTCCAAGCACCTGAAGATCAGTAAAGGAAAGTTTTCTTTCCAGAAGAGGTTTTCCATATTGGAACAACCAAGCTGTTTTGAGATTGACCCTTGTACATTTAGAATGTGTAGAATGAGTGAAGGTAAAATTAGAAGAAAGATACTCAGGAGCAATTTGTGTGAGACATTTAAAAGTTAAAATAAGTAATTGATGCTCCCATTTACAGCTAAGTTTAACCCAGTCCAGGTCCCTCATCATATTGTCTACTGAAGTTCTGATGTCTGCAGAGAGAAAATCAGGGCTAGCCTATTATGCAAAATTTGGAGCTCATTTTTGTGACAGACACTGAAATTGGACCAAACAGAACTGCAGTAGTCAAAATGAGGAAAGACATGGGCTTGCGAAAGCATTTTGATAGTTTTCAAAGGAAGGTATTGCTTTGCTCTACGAATAACTCCTATACGCTTAGATATAAATGTTAGAAGATAAATAATTTACATGTTCATTCCATGATAGATGTGAATCAAAGGTAACTCCTAAATATTTATACTTTTCCACTCTTTCAATTTGTTCAGTTTCCATAGACAAGAGAAACATTGTTAAACTTGTGAAGAGCTTGTCTTGTTCCAAATAACATCAGTTTAGTTTTCTTTGTGTTTAGAGTTAAATGGTTAGCCTGGAACCAATCAGCAATGTTATTCAGGTTAGCATTAAGATCATTTTGCCGAATATTGGGATCAGATGAACTAAGTAAAAGAGTTGTATACATTGAATAATAACGGTCCCAAGATTGATCCTTGAGGGACACCGATACCTTTATCCTTAAAATCTGAAAGGGTAAAATTTATATTCACTGCCTGAGATCTACCACTAAGATACGAGTCAAACCAATTAATTGCATTACCTTTAATACCATATGATTTAAGTTTAGAAATAAGAAGGTCATGGTTCACCGTGTCAAATGCCTTCTTTAAATCTAAGAAAATTGAACCTGTAACTTTACCATTGTTTATGTTATTGAAAATATGATCTGTTACATCTAAAAGAAGAGCAGTGTTAGTACTGTGATTTTTCCTGAAACCTGATTGATATGGATTCAAAATATTGTTACATGTGAGATAATTATATATCATGTATAGCACGTTCCAAAATCTTTGAAATACAGGGAAGAACTGAAATGGGCCTAAAGTTGCTGACATCACTTTTGTCACCACCCATTCAGAGTAACCTTTGCTTTCTTCCATTCACTTGGGAAGGTAGATGTGAACATGGAAAGGTTACAAATATATGCAAGAGGTGACAAATTACTGGTGCAGCTATCTTCAAGAGTTTAATACTGAAGTTGTCAATACCTGATTAGAAATTACCTGTTTTGGGTGAAAATTAAATCTATGTCTGCCAATCCTATTTTCTGTGTATCTGTTGTATGACATGACTGATGATACTTTTGGACAAAATGTGCATTTTATCCATAATATAAAGCCAGCCAACAGGGCTAGTGCCTGTAGCAGGGATGGAACAATGGCTGTTGTCTGCCTGTTTCCACCTTTGTTAAAATACTGTCCATTATTTTCAAACTTTTGATACATTTCTTTGCATTGTTTTTATAGTAAACTCAGCGAGACCATGGCAAGTGACATGGCAGCCCTCGACAGCAATTTCTGCAAGGAGCAACTGGACAGTTTGCTGTCCGATTTCGACCTCGGCAACGACATCGCCAGTTTCTTTGATGACCTCCCGTTGACATGCACAGATGATGTCACCGAACTGGTTGTGACTTGCAAGGGCAACATCAACGATGTAGACCTACAGCAAAAGTTGAGATCCATGCAGCATGGCCTCTCTCTCTTAGCAAAAGCAGGTGAGCTTTCAGATTGAAACATTTTTTCAACTGTAGATGTTCAACCCTAAATAACCCCCCACATGCACATTTTATATGAAATATAATTTTGTAACACATCTCATCATAAAACAGTACAAAACACATGTGTACAAAGTGTAGAAGAAGATTAAATTCTGCTATTAAAAAGCATAACAGTGACTGTTGGAGAGATTAAATGCTTTACTACACAAATCAGTCAAACTATATATCACTACTAACAAACTTCCAAGGATCAGATCATGTAAATGAGATGAGTGTCATTTCATTGGTAATGTTCAGGCATCATAACACATAAGCACTTATTTTGCAAATACTGAAGTCCCATGAGTTTGACACTTTAAACACTGGTCATAAAAGAAAGGATTGTCAGTTTAAAAAAAAAATATTTGTGAGTATAGACGAATTCAACAAGCCAAGTGATGGTCAGAATTCAGTCGGAATTACTGGGTCCCGTCTGCACCAAACTGGCGTTGTTATTGCCCAATTTGGTGGATTAAATCTGCATAAAAATCGATGCTGAATTGTATTGTGTTGTAAACTTTCATCATTCTTTTGTCTATGTGTAACACGGGTGATGGAATGCAGTTTAATATCCCCACCAAGGCCACATCATTTCACATTTTAGGTGGAATAGACCTAAGGGGGGACTCAGCTATGGCTGCCATTGAGGTGTAGGAGTGTGTGAAAATGGATTTGTCTGTTATCAAAGATGGATTCTAAAAGACTAGTTTGCATCTGACGTCATCTGTCAATCAAACTTGGTTTGTTTAAGAGTGTTGTGTTGATTCAGTTTCTTAATGTGGCAGTAAAACAGCATGCCTTAATTTGCATGGTTAATTTTGCATACAAACTGTCTCAAAAGTTAGGTCTCAGTAATAGGAAACTTTCTTTCCTGAGGGCGCAAAGTCAACAATGCCTAGAAAAGTTTTTTGCCCTTGTAAATTTTTCGCATTTTCTGCAATTCCTTTTCCCCGATGTCGATGGGCACAGACAAATTGATCTTCATTTTACACGCTATTAAAACAATCGAGGGTCGTTGGGAGTTTAATTGACAGTGACTTTAATTCTTTTTAATTCTGCCTTGGATTATAGTGTTTTACAGAATCTCACAAAGTCTAATAATGTAGCACTCACTGATGTACCAGGGTCTGTCTTGGGTTCTTTTCCACTGGCCTTCTCTGCTGACACTGTAAAGCTAACTGACACTGCAATACATTTTTGGCCCAGCTTCTCAATTTTTTCTTCTGCAAAATCAAGCAACTGACAACCAAGTGAATTCCATCTCCCATTGTGGGAGATATGTCTGCAATATCAATCATGACATGCTTGGCCATGTTGTCTTTCACTGGTCTTTTATACTGTAGACCCGGCCAGCATTGTTGAACAGGTTTCTCCCATCATTAAAGTTTTTAAAATTTTGATCCAAACACAAGAAAAATATACAAGTGCCTACCTTAGAATTTTCAGATGACTACTCCAGCTTTCATCAGCAAGACTGAGACTGTGATGTTTATAATCAGGTTGTGATCTTTTTGACCTCAGACTTGACCTTAGACCTTAGTCTTTGTTGACTTGGATTTGCACTGCCTCCGTGACATCACAGTCTAGGTCTCACTGATGAAAGATGGAGTAGCCATCTGAAAATTCCAAGTGTAGGAATAGTTTTCTTGTGTTTGGATCAAAATTTTAAACTTTAATCTTATTATACATGCACACAGATAAACTTTCACGAAGGTTTTTCAAATCTTTGCTATTTATTAATGTTTCTTGAACATTTTTGTCTTGATTTTATACAGATCAAAAAGATGTGGTGATTTCAAAAGTTGAACCTTGGAACAGCATCCGCGTCACCTTCAACATTCCCCCAGATGCTGCCATCAGACTGCGCCAGTTAGCACAAAACGGTGACCACGCTCTACAACAGCTTGGCATCTTGAGTGTACAGATTGAGCAAGGTGATGTCATTCAGGTACCTGTGACTGCCGCTGGCGGGCAGGCTCATCAACAGGCACAGCCGCAGGTAGCCACCCCAGCGGCGAGAAGCGAAGCAACTCAGCCAATGGTAGCGGCGTCATCGGCATCACCAGCAATGCCAGGTGCGGGCGCAGCTCGATTTCCAAGTGAATTTTTAGCCATGCAACAGAATCGTATGGGATCTGCTGCACCAAGTGTTCCTCCTCAGAGTTCAATCGCACCACCTATGCAAAGCTTGCAAAATATGCAGAGCCAAATGAGACCGATGATGGTTCCAAATCAGATACAACAAACACCAGGATTGCCGTCACCACAGTTTGGAGGGCAAGTGTTACAGCAACAACAGCAACCACCAAATCCGGCTGTGTCTGCGATTCCATGGGGTGGTATGCAAGAACAGCAACAAAGACAACATCAAATGAGACAGAACATCTGGGGTCAAATGCCAATTCCAAATTTGGTACCATTTAACATGCCTAACGTGAGACAACCTGCACCACCCCGGCACAGAAACCTAAAAGAAGAAGCGTGTACGTAAAAAGAAAGACAAAAATGAGCCGCCACGCCCACCAATGGGTCAGCCATTGCTGCCTGTCCCTGATGTGCCACAGCTTCCCCACATATTAGAAGATCCTGGAGCCGACAATTTCCCCAAAGCGCCCGATCTGTCACTCCCACCAAGTCTTGCGAATAATCCCATTAGTCCAAATATTTCGCCAGCATCTGTGCCACACACGGCTGCTACTACGGTTCCAGGCGCAATGCCACAGGGTAGTCAGTTCCCGTTTGTTGATATACATCAACTTCAGAGACATTTGCAAAGCACAGGGCAGACACCGACGCCTCTCCAGCAAGCGCAGATATCCCTGATGCAGCTGCAGCAACGAAAGCCGGACGTAGCTCTTACGAGTCCGCTTTTGGTGAACCTGCTGCAGAATGAAATCACCACTACACAGTTTCCCTTTGTGAATCAAGCTGGTAAAGGTATCAACACTGCCACCACGACAATGGCATCGCAGAATGGACATTTACAAGACATAAATGGACAACCACTTACAGAGGCAGCCATTTTGTCCACAGTGTCATCCATACTGAACCCCAATGTGACACTACCTAATGTGAGTTTAAGTTTAGCAATGACACAACTGATGTCAATGAATCCAAATCAACAGCTACAAGTGCAGCAGGCAATTGCAGGACAGCAGGCAATAACACAAGTGACACACTCTGGACAACGTGTGCCAGGGGCACCGGGACACAGCCAGGACAGCCTGGGACACAACAAGGACAGCCTGGGACACGTCCAGGACAGCCTGGGACACAACAAGGACAGCCTGGGACACATCCAGGACAGCCTGGGACACAACCAGGACAGCCTGGGACACATCCAGGACAACCTGGGACACAACCAGGACAGCCTGGGACACAGCCAGGACAGCCTGGAACACAGCCAGGACAGCTTGGGACACAACCAAGACAACCTGGGAGCCTCCCAGGACAACAGCAGCAGCAGCAAGGTCTACTATCGGCACCACAAGCTGGACAGCAGCGACTCAGTCACCCAGGTCAGCAACAGCTCAGTCACCCAGGTCAGCAACAACAGCTCAGTCAGCCAGGTCAGCAACAACAACTCAGTCAGCCTGGTCAACAGCAACAACAGACAGGGGGACAACCAGGGCAATTAGGACAACTACAATCAGAACAGATAGGGGGACAGCCCAAACAAGGGCTTCCACCAGGGCAGCAAGTAACACAGGCATCAAGTCAACCAGGAACCCCAGTATCACACCAACAGCAGATGACTCAGCCGGCTACTAGTGCAAGTTTGCAGCAACCATCAAGAAGTGCCCCGCAACCTGGTAGCCTTCCACAGTCTCCTATGACCAGCCAATCGCTAATGACCAGCCAGTCTCCGATGACAAGTAAGTCACCGATGACCAGTCAGTCTGCGATGACCACTCAGGCCTCAATGACCAGCCAAGCTGCCCTAATGCAGTCATCACAGGCAAATATGTTAGCCACGTCTCAAATGACACAAGCACAAATGAGTACACAGCAGCAACTCCATCCTCAGGCAGGAATGGCTGGGGCACAGTTATCTCAAGCACAGCAGGTCTCGACACAGGCACTTGCAATGATGTCTCAAGCAAATCTAGTTCAGACTCAAGCAGGACTGCAAGCACTTGCAGGACAGATGCCTAACCACCCAGGCCAGCAGCAGCAGCAAGCTGGACATCCGGGAATGTCGCAACAGGGTATGCAGCAACAACAAGGGCAGATGGCTGCTGCAGTTCAACAAGGAATACCGAATCAGCAGGGCGGAATGCATCCATCACAAATACAGAGGTATCCAATGCAAGCCATGTCACAAGCTGGCCAGGTGGCTGGACACCCAGGGCAGCAGCAGATGATGCAGTTGGGTCAGAGAGTGCCACCACAAAGATTCCAGATGCCTCAACATTCAAATCAAATGCAGCAAATGCACCAGAATCAGATCATGTTGCAGCATGGTCAAAGATCACCTCAAATGAATCAGATGTTGCAGCAGCAGCAGCAGCAGCAACAGCAGCAGCAGCAACAGCAGCAGCAGCAACAGCAGCAGCAAAATCCTATGATGGCACTTGGAGGGCCGATGGGATCCCATATGGGGCAAAAGATGAATCCTCAGGGCAACCAGATGCAGATGGGACAACAAAGGATGCAGTTTACGGGGCAACGGTTACATCATCAAGGTCAGGCCAACCGAATGCAGTCTCCGTATGGAAATCAAGGGCACTTTCAACAAGCAGCAGGTCAGATGGGCATGAATCCAGGGCAAATGATCAGACAGATGGCTCTTCAATCACCACATCAGAGGATGGCTCAGACAGGTCAGAGGTTTCCTTCTCAATCTGGGCAAAGGTTCCAGACACCAAATCAAATGATGCAAGCACAGCTGAATCAGATGCAGGGTAGACCTCCAAACAGTCAAGCAGGCAATCAAATAGCCCAGTTTGAACAAATGGCTGCTAATTTTGGTCAAATGCAACAGCATCAAGGGCAGATGACAAGTCAAGCAGGTCAGATGCTAGGTCAAATGTCAACTCAGGCGGGACTTACCACAACCCGCGCCAAGCAAGTGTCAGGTCAGATGGTATCTCAAGGTGGATTAATGTCAACCCAAGCTGGACAGATGGCCACCCAAGCAGGTCAAATACCAGGTCAGATGTCTACTCAAGCAGGTCAAATTCCAGGGCAGATGTCAACTCAAGCAGGTCAAATGTCGACACAAATGAGTAAAATACCAGGTCAAATATCAACAGCTCAAATGGGACAGATGACGTCTCAGGCCAGTCAACCGCCAAACTATCCCAGACCGCCACAGTCTCAAGCAGGGCAGATGACCACACAACCTAATGTGTCATCGGCACAAGCCCAAACCAGCCAGCAGTCAAATCAGCCATCTACACTTAGTGCAACAACAACAACCACTGCACCACCATCAAGTACTAAACCCAAAGTTGTGACAGCTCTTTCAGGGCCACTACATCAACAGCAACAGCAGCTTGCAAACCTCACTCATATGGCAATGCAAGCAGGTATGGACCATCCAGTAAGACCACTAACTACTGGCACAAGCCAACCCACCACCACTAGTACACAAGGACCTCAGCAACCTGTTTTGGGTCATTCGCCATCATCCGCAGAAATGTTACAACAGAGTGCCACAACCAGGCCTGGCACACCTGGATCAACTATGACTACAAGTACAAAGCCACCTGGTGACCAGCCATCTCAGGTTGGTGGAATGCAGAGTCAATTCCAAGGTGCCACTGCAAGTATGTTCCAAGGAGGAACCATTCCTGTCACTACCTTCACCAAACCAGAAAGACCACCAAGAGGGAGGGGCAGAGGTCGAGGCCGTGGGTAGCGGTGGGAGAGAGTCCGCACAGCAGAGAGCACTGTTGCATGAACAACTTGAAGGATTACCAGATGCAAATGATCCATCCTTTGATGAAGAAACGGCACTTGCAAGTATGACTGAGGAAGAACGAGACGTTATGGCTGCTGCAGCCAAAATTGCCATGGAAGCACGGCGAGATTCGGGTCCACATGAGGAGCTCCTATCGAAGCCTACCGTTGGAAGAGCATCACCTGGTGCTGCCAGAGTAGCATCACCAAGAATACCATCACCAAGGGGAGCAGCTTCACCTGCTTCGCCAAGGACAGGTTCACCAAGAATTCCTTCGCCAGCTCCAAAAGGACCGTCATCAAGGTCGTCTTCCCCAAGAGTGGCCTCACCTAGATCACCTAGAGGTGCATCACCAAGAGGAACTCCATCACCACAAAGCCAGCACACTGGACCTATGCAGTTGTCCCATCCACAGTCATTCCCATATGGAGTTACTCCTGGCATGGTGCCTACAACAAGTAACCATGCTGCATATCTTAGCCATCCAAATGCACAAGCTGGTAGCAGAAAGCAGGCTTCTCCAGTTGTTTCAGCATCATTCCCATCAAGTACTTCTGCACCTCACATTCCAACTAGTGTTCATATGCAGCAACAGCTACAACAGTTACAGCAACAACAGCTACAGCAGCTGCAGCAACAGCAGCTGCAACATCCGGAAACAGGAATAATGAATCAGCAAGCCATGCAGATGACCTCAAGTGCAACTACTGCTTTTGATCCAAAAATGAACTCACAGAGACCTAGCTTTCATCCTGGCATGCAAATGGATGGCCAGTTGCTGCCCACACCCAAACCAGAACAATTTGGGAAAGCTGTTACAGTTGATCATGTAACTAATAATGCAAGCTTGGGTGAATCATTTCAATCTCTAACTGGTATAACACCATCTATGTTGCAGCAAGGCCAGCAGGTTGAATTACAGCACCAACAAGTAGCACAACCAGGCCATGCACCAAAACTACCGGAAGTGAGAATTCCTAACCCTTCTCACCAGGGTCTGCAGTCCGTACCGCCCCTGCCAGATGCTGAAACCTTTGCTCAAGATATTCAAAGGTTAGCTTTCATGGGTGTAGACATCCAGAGGTCTATCAGCTCTGGTACAGCACCCAGAGCGCTCACTGCAGATGGGATATCATTCATGCATAAACTTACTACGCAGCAGCAGCCTAAAAAAGCACGCTCTGGATCGCCTAAGGGAGAAGCCGCTCTGCAGCAACAGCTACAGCAGCAGCAGCTACATCAGCTACAGCAGCAACATCTACTACAACAGCAACAACTTCAATTACAACAGCAGAAACAAACTGAGGACAGCAAGAAAGACGACGATTCAAGGTTGAAAGCATTGCTTAGTGAAATTCACCCAGATGCATGTCCTATGAAAGGCAAAATTCAAGGTGCAAGGGAAGGAGTTGCCACAGGCACATGTCCGGTAACAGGAATGCAACAGCAGCAAAATGCAAGTACTATACCCAATGTGTCAACAGCACATCCAGCGCCATCCACACGGGCACCAGCGAGTGCTGCTCCTACCAGTATTCAGCAACAACAAATGCCCTCAGGTCCAGGGTTGCATACAGCAGTGAAAGATCCAAAAGCTATTATGGCTCTGTTAGGAAGTGCAGAGGGACCTGCGCCCAAACCCAAGGCTCCAATCCTTCCTCTGCTGACGTCTGCGATTAAGGACACAATTTCTGGACCATTTGGAGGTACTTCACCAACCAGCCTATCCGAAGGCAGTGGTAACACTGGACCTTCTACTACTGCATCTGCAACACATCCAGTAACAAACCTTCAGTCCAGCACTTCTACTACCATGGCCTACTCAAGTATTGCTACACACAGTGTCAATCAGAGTATTCCGGAAGCATCCAGGGCATACTACTCAGCAGTGTCTTCTTCTTCTTCAAACCCACAAGTGAGGACAGCACCTGTTCCTACCAGTTTGCAAGGCCAGATAAATGTGCAACAACATGAAACAGGGACAGCAGTTGCTCAAGGATCACGGCTGAGTATGACTAAACAGTTAATCTCTAACATTGGTAATGTTTCTCCTGTTGCAACGCAGCACCACATTCCTTCAACGGCTCCAACGGCAAGCTCAGTCTCTACAGATTCAACATCATTACCAAGTGCAAGTGAAGGCAAACACTCTCCAGAAGCAGGCCCTCCAGGACAAAGTATCTCTCCATCTGGCAATGTGTCCCCAGGGACCGGATCAGGATTCTCCAGTGCTAGTGCCCTTCTTAGTTCTATGGCAAAGACTGCTGCAAGCGGTACTTGTGTCATACCTAGCATCTCACCAGTCTTGGATAATTCGCAAGGTCTTCCTGGAATGTTGGAAGATATGGATCCAATCTCGGGTGGAGCACAGCAGAATGCAACATCCGGAGCGGCTCAAGTTGACACTCAGATGATTCCATCACCATCGGACACAGCGATAGAAGCATTGAAACAGAGTTCAAGTCAAAGTGTGGCTGCTAAACCTAATGAAAATGATATTCCACAAAGTTCAGATGTACCTGCTGCAGCTCCAGGTGATCTTCAGGATGTTGCTCCGACACTTCCTAAATTGCAACAGCAGCCTGATACGTTGAGGGTCAAATCGATGTCAGCTCCCAAGTCGCCAAGATCACCAGGAGAGCCACCCAAGCTGGTACCTCAAAGTATTATGAGTGTACCAAAGCCATCAACAGCCTCTTCAACCAATACGTCGCAAAGTTATATTACAAAACCATCCATGCTTTCATCTGCTCCGGTACTTAAGCCTCAGATACCGTCCCCGATGCCCACCAGCCTGAAGTCAACACTGCCAAGTCTAGATTATTCTCCAAAAGAGTTAGCAAATAAGCCATCACAAGTGACGATTTCCTTACCAAAGGATAAACAAATTCCACAGAGTGCTACAGACGTATCAACCATACCACTAGAACCTATAGTGGCCAGACCAGCAAGTGCAATCAGACCTATGCAGAAGTTACCAGGGGAGACCCAACAACCTGTACCGTCTTTTCCAGCTGTGTCCAGTGAAGCCACAGGTGGACCCGGAGCAGGTGTTTCCGTGTCTGATTTCTACCGAAGTAAATCGCATTTACCTGCCAAACCTGAATCTGAAGTGCCTACAGGTTCTATTAGCACAACAACTCATGAGACTTCACAGTTAGCAATGTCTGAAATTGATACTAGATTTCGAAAGAGATCTCACAGCGGAGATACAGAAGATGATAGACCTTCCAAACAGCAAAAAGAAGATTCAAGACTTCAAACAAATGATCAACCCCCTAGTCAGTCATTACGTAGTGCATCCCCTAATGTCGGTCAAAAGCAAGATTCAACCCTTAAACCACAGACACTGAAATCTCCAGGAGTAAGAAGGTCTACAGAGTCCAGAACAGATAGTTCAAAGAAGGAGAGTGAATCCATAACATCCCACCACGTCAGAACAAGATCATCCAGCGGAAGCAGTACTACCAAAGCGGACTCAGAAAAAGGTGCAACTACAAGGTGCGTCAGATAAGGAGCATGAGCGACCAACAAGGACACTTCGGCAGAGACCAGAGTCAACTGAGAAAGGAAGCGCTCCGGAGAGGAGGTCGCCAGCGGAATTTTCACTGAGAAGCAGAGATAGAGATGAAACATCGCTGTCAACAAGGAGCAGCCGCAGAGGAGAGAGAGACCCATCACCAGATGCTCCCAACACTAGAAAACGTAGCACTAGATCAGTTGGGAAAAGTACTTGTAAGTGTCATTTTCTTTTTTCAGTTTTCAATTTTACTATTGTTCCTAGTAAATGCTCCATCATAAAAAATGACCCCCATGGTTTTTTCAATGAAAAAGTGAGTGAATTGCTGAAATTTCCATCATGCCATTATGATGTGACTAAACTAAAAACTGACATCTGAAGGCCATTGCAATTGCTAAATTGGGCCAAAATAAAATAAATTCAGGTTTCCGGTAACCCGCCTGTCCCCGTCTTTTAGTGCCGCAAAAAAAAAATTATACCACTTGGGGATAAAATATAATTTTTCAATAGTCGTCCCTGACAAAATTCTGATATGAAGTTGTTGGAAATCACATTTATTTTTCCCCATGACTTTCTGCCATTAAGAATTAAGTTGAATTTAAATAGATAAATACTTGCTTACAAAATCCTGCTATATGAGAGTGATTTCGAATACATGCACAGTAGTATGATACATACATTTGGAAATCGCAATATGCTTCGTTTCACATAGTGTCGTACATGCAAAAACATGCCAAAATACCCAAATCTTCCGTTACACATCCTGTTAAAGTTATTCTTTTTTAACTATTTAAAGTATTTTGTGATCCTAGCATCCTCTTTTTATGGCATTTTTCAGTAGATATCCATGAAAAAATCTTTGATTCCGATTTTGCGTTTGCGAGTTATGCATGATTATGTGTATTACACTGCTCCATAAGCCACTGTTGTAATTTCATTCTGGTATACCAGAACGAAATTCAAATTTGACGATATTTTTGCTAAACGAATTAATCTGCAAGAAATTTTTGATACATAAACATTATGTAGCCAGAGGTTTCCAGTGGTATAAAAATCTCAACTTTTTTTGAGAAAATTGGGGGGGATAAGGCTGTGGATCATGAAATGCCCTTTTAAGTTGCAGTGTAATAGTTAAATCCTTTGACTTCAATTTTGAATGGAATTGGTCCACTGAGAGATAATATTGGCAGGGTTCCCACGGTCCTTGAAAGTCCTTGAATTTGGAAACAACTTTTCAATGCCTTGAAAGTCTTGGAAATTTGCACAAGGTCCTTGAAAGTCCTTGAAAATTGGAATTTTACATAAAGTATAATTTTGACAAAATTTTGGGAGTGGAGAGGAACTGTCACTTTAATTAATACTGAATTAATGGATCTAGTGTATCAACTTTTTGTGTTGTGGTTAGTCCTTGAAAATCATGCTTTTGGGCCTTGAAAGTCCTTGAATTTTAAAGGCTTCGTGCGGGAACCCTGTATTGGAGGAGTACTGACTATGTTATTTAATAGTAGCATATCCTTTAAACATGTTTTTCTCGGAAACACATTTTGCATTTTTCCTGCATGTACGCCACTATGTGTTGCGACCGACGACATCACCAGGACTGTCCTTATTCTTAATCGACTGGGTGAAGCGCATAAGAGTAAATTGCAAGTTTCTTTGTTTTGTTTGGCTCAAAATTAAAAGGAGACATTTCTGACAGTAAAGACCAACATTTTGTGAAAAAGAAATACAAATCTATTTTTATGGAAATATTACAATATGGCTGTAAATGAGTTTACTAACACCCAGGCAACAGGTTGAATACAGTGTATGCATGTTCATCGCCACTTTTTCAATATCGAATATCGCCAGCAGAATTTATTGCGATAATCGATAATGAGGGAAGCTTAAAAACATTTTATTTGACCAAGTTTCTGTTTCAAAAAAACATGAAAATATTGTTAAATATTGTTAGTCTGTATCAGGTGGCACTATTGCTGGTATATGCCATTGGCGGGTTGGTCACTCTCGGTATCGTCTTCTGTGTCTGCCTGCTTTTCGGTTTTCAATTGAAGACACATTTTTACCATCAAAATATTATGGCCTTTCAAACAATTATCGTGAGCGCGATAATGAAAATTTATCGCGATAGACGATAATAACATTATTATCAATGCCTAATACTTAACTTATCGTGGACATACCTAAATAGTGCATCAAAAATAAGCAACTAAACTCAAACTGATTTACCATGTTTTTTTGTTGTTTCAGCTGACACATACTATGGACCAGTACCGTCATACAAACGGGGAAAGAAAAATAACCAGAAGTGAGACGTGAGCCTAGCATCAATTTTATGAACTTGCTCTTTGAACAAGATATAATTATGACAAGATGGTCTACTTCCACAAATCGTGGTATATATTATATTGATGCTGGTGAAACTGAACAAATGATTGCAAAGACAATCGGCATTTTCTTCCAGTTTGTGGCGGAAATTAAATTTATTGTGGATGTGTTGGAGGTAACTCTGTGTTCAACTTGTGTTCAACAAGTGTTGAACTTGTGAATATAATGGAGGATGATATTGATGATTGAAGAGAGACACATCATGTGGGATGATTTTGATGAAATATTTTGGGCTGCCAGTATTCCATGAACTACTATTATATATATATAAATATATTGTGTATATACAAATGCTGCATTGACATGCATGTGGCCCGCAGGTAGGGCCGTAGTATTACTTGATACGTTGCAATGTGCTGTACCTATAAATCATAGGTTTGTTTGTTTTTGTTTAGCATTTTTGTTAAGCTGTTCTTTGAGAAAAGGTTTAGCTAGATATAGTGTATTCGTAGAAGAATTGAAAACAAGATGCAGTAATAGTAGTGTGATATTAATTTGTACCCGATCAATAATTGGTGACTCACAAATGGGGTTGTTATCAACTACTTTAGTCAAGTGCATGCTCCAGTGGGGGCTGTACTAAATTGGGTCACCGTGCAATGACTCGAAGATCCGGCATGTTTACATGCACAATTCAAAGCAGTTTATCTTTACACATGCAAAGTAACAGCGACAAAGTACTGATATCACTGCCCCCAGGAAGCCAACTTATTTAGCCAAGTGGACTATAACCCTGATATGCTGTATAAACCACTTCAACAAAGGCTAGGGACTGGTCTATCGATATGCTTGAATGAACCGCTACACTGTTTAATGGTTTTCTTGACTATATGAAATGTGGTGGGCGATTAAAAAAATTAAAATGCATATGCCCAGGGCAAAGAACAATGGAAATTGCCATAATTCATGCGCATACTGCCGGGCAATGGCATGTCAACCTGCCAGGCAATGACATATCAAGTGGTCTATATGCTGTAATTTGATGATGGGAGTGGACATTTAGATGTGGACAAAAGTAATAACATAGATAAATATCTCACAAGTAAGAGCATATAAGGGCATATACCTATGATGTCAGCATAATGGGGACATGGACTAGGAAGTGTAAAGATGGTAAAGAGGCAGTTTTTAGACCAAAGGCTGAAATTATACATCAGTTGAACTTGCAAACACTTAGCTATTCATATTTTTACCAATGAACTTCAAACAATTTTTTCCGAAGTATTAAAACGCAATCTGTTGGTCATTGGTCAAATTGCAATATCTGTGTGGTAATATCAAATAGGGACCAGTGATATAATATCTGTAACCCCATGCATGGACCTGATATCCCAGAGTTTTTACTCGGTGCATAAACCTATTTGAGAAAAAGAATACTGCTCTGTATAACTAAAAAGTTTGGTTATCCAGGCTGATAGTGTTACTCTGCACGTCCATGACTCTAACTCAAAAATTGTGGGATATCAGGTTCATGCATGGAGCCCCAGAATTATAAAGTGATAAATTAATCTTATGTGCTTGTGATTCTAACATCAATTTATTTCAAAACAAAACACATAGTATTGGTAGCATAAATTTACAATACAATATGTGACGATCCACCACGAAATGAGCCTAGAAGTCTTCAAAATTGATTTAGAGCTACAGTGCAAAATATTCAAATTAGATTTTCACAGATTTGAAATATTTCATACTTCTCTTATACAGCTACAAAGTTACACAGCTTTACAAAAAAATATAATTTTATGGAATTGGTTTCAACTGAAATAATAGAATTTTGATAACTTTAAATGCAGTTTTCTTCAATGTAACTGCATTTCAGGATATCGTACAAAGTTGGTTGAAGTTTCATTTTGAAGCTTCATGTATGATCTTTCCAAATCTGTAAAAATCTCAATTTTACAAAGGGCCAACTTCTGGGCTCATTTGTGGTGGACAGTCACATTATTTTAACAGTTGGGCATGTACACTCCCAATTTCACTAAACATTTATACACGCAGGGCAATTTTTGGAATGTATTGTATGCTACACAGGTAGAAGACTAACATAAGGAATCACACCTGATATAATTGTGAATTCTTGCAGATTTGGGAATAATGCAATCTGGTAAATACAATGTAGATACATTTTATGTTTACTTGCTTTAAATGTACTAGAACTTTTGAATTTAAGGGGGTACTACACCCTGTCCAATTTTTTGCCTATTTTTGCATTTTTCTCAAAAATTATATCACATTGGTGACAAGTAAGATATGTATATTATAGGGGCGAGGACTACAACTACTGTACTGAAAATTCAGCAACTCAAAGCAAGTAGTTATTGATTTATTGATCAAATAGTGGTTTCCCTCATTTTTGACTGTAACTCCACAACTGTTGTCTGTGCTGAAATAAAATTTCCAGTGCAGTAGTTGTATTCCTTGCCCCTATAATATACATACGGTATCTTACTTGTGCCCAATGCGCTGTAATTTTTGAGAAAAATGCAAAATTAGGCACAAAATTGGGCAAAATTTGAAACAATTCAAACATTTGGAATCCAATATTTTTTGGTTCATGAAATGAAATTTTATATCTTGTTTTATAATCAAATGTTTAGAATGTATATGGGTCCAAAGCTGGCTGATGGACTTCTCAATGTTTTTTCTTCCATATAATTTACCATAAGTGTACTCCACTTTTCTGCATAAAACTTATGAATTCCTCAATTATGTAATGAACTGGTGGGGTTTTTTTTGCATTGATACTACTTAAAAATCACTTTTTGAAGTGAATGTCTCTTGGCCCAGGGACTTGCAATCAATCTTACTATTGATTTATAGGGGTTTGTGTTTGTAAATCAGGCATAAGAAAGATAGCATCAAGGCTTTGTGAAATACACTAGCCATGATATGATCAGCACAAATATAATTCCTATTGCATGTTGCCATGTTCAACTGTTTATATTTGCATAAACTAAAAACATTGAAGCTATACAAAATGTTCAAGTCCGTTTATACTACGCCGCAATTGCTTTGCGGTGAGGTGCATTGCCGCACTGCATTATACTGCAAAATACTGCATTGCGGTATCGCAATTATAAGTTAAATACATTTTAAGTAGGAAATGCACTGAGTAGTTAATAATCGATATATCGGCAACGCACCGCATCACAAAGCAATTGCAGTATAGTATGAACGGACCGTTACTATTGTTTATTTGGCTTCCTTAAGTTAGAGATGTTAGTGCGTGCAATATGAAATTGTGTGCACTGATTTGAAACTACTGGAATGTTTACACACGCGATCAAATTAAAGGCAGTGCATGTGGACACGGGTGAAATCACTGCAACAAAGAACTGATATCACTGCCTCAGGAAGCCTAGTGGACAATTTTAGTTACAATAGGGCGGTTGCACGGAAGGTCATTAGTTCAAATCGTCCTCCAGAAGATATACAAATCCATAGAGTACAAAACCAATCATCTGTTAAAGTGGTATTGATTCTTTAATACTCTGTGCATTTGCATGTCTTCTGGAGGATGATTTGAACTAATGACCTTTCGTGCAATCACCCTATTCACTGGCAAAGTGATGTAATAATCAGATTAACTACCATAACAATAGGGTAAAAAATTGTATAATATATCGCACTGCACTACAAGCAGGTTGCACTCATCACCTGTGCATGTCTGCAATTATAGATTGAATACAATAACGTTCTTTTCAAAGATCTTACAGGTGTGAGTGATCAGCATGATGCATGATATGGTTCAATGCAGAGGTACTGCGTGAACGTACTAGTGAAGTGCGGTATATTCAAAAATTGTTTTACCCTATAGCTTTGGTAGTTAATCCAATTATTACATCACTTCGCCGGCGAATACTGCTAAAGAGCAATACATAATAGAGTCGAGAATATACAAGAAATGTAATCAGTATTTTTATTTTGTAACAACCTCAAAAAAGAAGTTTTGCTTACACATGGTATGGCATTACTCTTGGTTTGTACGCTTATACTTAAGGTTTGAGTGAGTACTTGGGTTGGCATTTATAAGGGATAAAATATTGTTTGATTGTCCTCTACAGGCCTTCTTTGTTTGTATAATTCAGGATGTTAAACCTCTGAGAGAAAAATCAACTTTTACTGTAATTTTCCAAATTAAGGTATGTTTTCTTTTTATACATTAAAACTTTTTTCTTGATTTTCAAAATAAGGTCGGTTGGTGAAGGACAAGCAAACTATTTGTTTTGCCTAATGCTGATTTTCTTAACTCATATAATATAAAGCCAAGAATTCTCCGCGTTGCAGAAATTCCGCGAAAATTGTGGAATTCGGAGGTAAAGCGAAAACGCATTTCTGAGAAAATTTTTTTTTAAATAAGCAAAAATTACCTAGAAAAAAAAAAAATACAATTGAAAAGAAAGAAATAAAATACTAAATGAAATGGGTCTTCAAAATTCATCAAATTAAAGTAAAATCCGTCATAGATTTACCGTACAACGTCTGTCCTACCTCCCATTGCAGCCATGATACCCAATCACCCATCCCAACTTTGCAACATCGCAATGATCGTCACATTGGCCGGGCTGCAAAAAATGTGCTAAAATTACAAAGTGGAGAAAAGCGGAATTTAGCATTTGTAAAGCAGAAAATTCTTGGCTTTAATATAATACCTCATGTCATGTATAATCAGAAACTTGCATTATCTTTAATATAATAGAATTTTTGTTTCATAATACACCTGTTGCAGTAGGCACATGTGGATGGCTAAGCGACAGAAAGATATATCTCCAAAGTAGCTGTGAATGATATTGTGATATGCATGACTTCAATCCGTGCACAGTACATGTCATGTTGAAGTGCGTAAGCACATGCCCCATGCATAAATAACCTTAATTCATATCACATGCATTCTTGCATGCAATATCGGAGATCCATCTATGTACCACAGACCCATTGATTTACTGTAATGAATGGATATATGCAGACACTAATGAACTAAATGATTACTTACCTGCATTTGTAACATCATATAGGCCTACTATTTTTCTTCTTGATGAGACGTCAACACCTTGAGGCACCTGTGTCGCATGTGCATCTATTTGGCATCTTTAAACGAATTGTGTGTGTACGCCAGCGCTTTGAGTTAGGCTCACAATTGTGTGTGTACGCCAGCGCTTTGAGTTAGGCTCACAATTTGATGTTGCCCAATGAAATGCGCACTGATGTTGCAGACTCACCAAGAAGAAAAATAGTTATGTTCATTCCTACTTATGTGACTTTTGTCCAAAAATAATGTTTAAAATGTAAGTCAGTTGACTACTTAAAGACCTGTCGCTCAAATTTACAACTCTTTACAATACAATAAGTTTAAGTCGCCAAGGCCCTTTAAGAAGATACAGTCCATTCAACATGGTCAATTTCAATAGGAAATAAAGGATTTGTTTGAGGAGATATCGAATTTTGAAGACCAAAGCAAGAGCAGCAATAACATGTTTGGCATGCTTTTAAAGCTTGTTAAATAAGCATTTCAAACTGGAATATTTTATCAAGTTATTTTTGTCCACTTAATGCTTATTTTGTTGAAGCAGGCACTAAAGGCCAACCTAAAAGTAAAACATAAAAGTAAAATGCCCTTTCAGTGACTAGATATGAATGAACCTTTAAAAAAGGTAATATTTTCCCAAGATTTAGAAAATATAGTTTATTTAAGTTTCAACTGTTCTTTTAGAGTATTATAGATTAATAGATAGTATGATGATTAATTATGTTGATGAATTTGAAATGGTAATAATTGAAAAGTGCTCTTCTGAAAGTTGCTCGGTCCACCACTCCTGTGTTTAAACTTTGATCAAGCGGCCAGTGGCATGATGGTCAGAGAGAGCCGGCAAAACCGCTCGGCCATATGGTATTTTCCATATACTCGGTTAGTTTTGTGGGATTCATTATCGAACCTCAACGGTTTTAGCTGGTATTTATATTATTTATTAACATAGGCCTATTTGTTTGTGATATTTCAAGGGTTTTAGAATTTCAAAATAATCCCATTCAATTACACGGTTGACGATGGAAATTTACTGAATTTAGAGAAAGCACAACGCCCACCACCTGACTTTGATGGTTGTTTGTCAACAGAGCAATATTTGCCCATTATTATGTTTTGATGAATCCAAGTGTGTGAAAATATTGGATCCAACACACAATAATGATAAAATTGGATGCTTTTCGCCCAATATTTATTGGTCTCGCTATGAGTTTTAAAATATTGGACTCGACTACGTCTCGTCCAATGTTTTAAAACTCATAGCTCGACCAATAAATATGGGCTAAATCGATCCAATTTTATATCAAAATGTAATGTTTTTCATAAAATTTTGGAATTAAAGTAACAATTGTATTATGATCCCTTACTCACTGCTTGGGGAAATGTTTTATTTTTTATGTTGTTAATGTCAAGGCTAACAGTTATCTTACTAGGTATCCCTGATGTGATGACGTCTAGATTGCTGTTTGCCATACACTTGAAGTGCTCTCATCCTGATAAGATACAATGAAGCGCATTCCCTATGCAGTTGAAAAATGCACAAATGATCTCTTCAAGTTGTGGTTTCAATAACAAAAAACATGAGGAGTGGTGGATTGAGTAAACATTGTTTAAGCTGTCTTCAATTAAGCACATTTCTGATGGATTATTAGCATGAATTTGTTACCAAATTCATGCTGTAGTGTAATTTGAAATAGTTGACCTGTTGCTGAGTGTAGGAACATGCTTGTTGAGAATGAAAATGTGAAGGTATATAGTTCTGAAGAACACCATGGTTAAAATGCCCTAGGAGTTGCACTCAAAAATGCACTGTAAACAATGCATGACCTAAAACATGTAAACAGGGGTGTGTGTTTGTGATCAGACAAGTTATTTGGGTTACACTTGACTTCCAAAAAAAAGATAATGTTTTGCAATTTGGCAAGAAACTTGCTTTGGGGGCAAATTGGGGCAAGTGTGCCAGGATGTATCCTTTGTGTACACCGATTAACATAAGAGCACAGAATAATGCTCATAATCCCCATTGTAATCTATACAGCTTATTTTATACAGTTTTACATGAAGGATAAATCTTTGGTGTAATGTTTTTTCTGATGGGGTGAAAGGTGTTTAAGAGTTGACAAAACAATTGGCCAGGAACACTTATCATACCCCACAGCAAACGGACAGGAGAAGCATTCAGACTGTTTTATCCGAGTACCAGATTGGCCAGAATCGTAACAATTTACTAATAGAACAAATGAGATGGGTGTATGAGGAGTTGTGTGGAGTACTGTAATATACAAGGTTCACCTTGATTTGCTTAACTGTATCAGTTAAACCTGGGACTTATATGCCATAGAGGGATATAGAAAGCTACATATTCAATATGTGTTTCTAATACATCCATCTGTGTCGCACTTGGACTGTTAAAACTTGTCCACATACACCTTGTGTAGTATGATGATGCCCCAACACTGCCAGTGGTGTCCAAGGTGAAAATGTTTCAAAATTGTCCTGCTGAAACGCTCCTTGAAATACCCTCAGAATGTTTTATGCTAAAATGACACAAAATGAAGTTAATTTTGGTTCGTTAAAAAAGGCATTTCCTCTGTGAGCTGGGGCCAACTTTCCCCCTAGCTGGTATGCCATTGTGGACTCTATGATGATTGATGAATATACTTGTTTGTTATTATGCTGCTTTACTATTTGTGTTATCATATTAGAACAAATATTTACTTGTATAAAACTTCTAGTTTTCAAATAATTAAGTACTTCTTAAAAAAGTGAAAAAGGAAGTTGCTGAATTTGACTACCGTGCACCAAAGTTTGTCTTCAAAATTTGTCTCACACAATTTAAAATAGCATCAACAAACTACTTTCTATCATTCTTACACACATTTATCATGATGTTTGAACTTTTATTGAGTTTGACATCTTGAAAACTGAAATTTTCACTTGTTTGGTGAAAATGAGCTGGGAAAATTAGCCCCATGCAGACACAGATGGTGAGTATTTGAAACCACTCCCACTATGGTGTAGTCCCAAGATAAATGGGCTATTCCAGTTGAAATTCATACACCCCCTATGGCAGACACAACCTGAATCTTCCACATAGGGAGTGTGGAGTCAAATGGGAGTCTCTCATTCAGGTAACCCCAATTGACATTCACACTCCCCCAATTGACATTCACACTCCCTGTGTGGAAGATTAAGGTTGTGTCTTCCATAGGATGTATGGTTTTCAATTGGAATAGCCCAACACAGTTTAACATATTACAAGTTGTAATGTGATAACCGTTTTGTATTATTATGTGAATGTGTAGCGTATCTTAATGAATTGTTGTTGACATGCCTGTCTTGTGTTTTCCCCATTGTTTTTGATACCAAGTAGATGTGATGTTTTTTTGTATTTTATCATAATTAATACTGTCACTTGTTACATAAATTGTTGATAACATTGAAAATAAAAAAGTTATAAAATAAGTTGAAGTCACTATTTAGTCACTGTATTATTAAACTGTTGTTTAAAAAGGCGTGTGGGATGACAAAGAGCCATATTTTCCAGTTTTAGGCCACCTTAAGGTGGTACTACACCCCTTGATAAATTTGAGACTATTTTTGCATTTTTCTCAAAAAATAATAACACACTGGTAACAAACGTTATGTATATTATAGGAGCAAAGAATCCAGTTACTACACTGGAATTACAGTGACTCAAGACAAGCGGTATGTTATTTATGATAAGAAAAGAGCTACCGCTAGAATGTACCTCATTTCTTCATATAATAATGAACCACTTGTCTTGAATCACTGAAATTTCAGTGTAGTATTTGGATTCCATGCCCCGATAATATGCATAACTTTTGTTACCAGTGTATAGTTATTTTTTGAGAAAAATGCAAAATTAGTCACACAATTTATCAGGGGGTGCACTGTAGTACCACCTTAACCCGAGTCTCAAAGCTGCCGCGTGCATTAGTAAAATCCTCTTTGAAAATCAGGAATTTTTTTTTTCTTGTTAAGGGATCTGGAATGAGCGTTTCGACAGTATTTTTTGTGGGACATCAGACATATCGAATTGCATTCTGAATACGAAGAATGTCTTTCTGATATCAAATAATTTTCATTTTTTTAAATTCACAATATAATACAAATTTTATGACAAATTACTAAAATTTGATATTTTTCACTTTTTGATATATAACAGTCCTCGAAGTAAATTTTATAAATCTAATGACATATTCTTAAAGTGTATGTAGCTGGGAGGAAAAGCCGACGATCAATTGAAAATTTTAACCTTTCATATTGAAGATATGGATTTTTTTCCCAAAAAGACCTAATCCATATCTTCAATATGAAAGGTCAACATTTTCAATTGATCGTTCGCTTTTCATCCCACCTACATACACTTTAAGTATAAATCATCAGATTTATAAAGTTTACTTCGAGTACTGTTTAATATCAAAAATATCAATTTAATGTGTATTACATTGCGAATTTCAAAAAATCAAAATTATTTGATATCAGAAGGACATTTTTCGTATTCAGAATGCAATTCGATATGTCTGATGTGCTCTAATGTCCCACAATAAATACTGTCCAAACGTTCATACCCCACCCCTTAAGGGCTCTGATAGCGAAGTTTGCGCAGTATTTTGTGGGGCATGAGACAATGCTTGTCACAATGTAAATAATTCCGCATTAGGTTTTCAATTTCTCACAAGCTTTGAGACTCGCGTTTTAAATAACGTGGCCTTAGCCATTTTACTAAAAGACGGCCGTGTACACCTAAATAAATAATATACTAAAAAGGATTGATCTGGTAGGAGATTTCAAGGAAAGCAATAATCGCATTTATGTTTCCATAGGTTTTGGAGTTCTTGAGTTCAGGCCAATAATATATCAAAACGAAAATTTTGGCTTGTGCACCCCCACCCCTCATGTGCATGGGATAGACATGACACCCTGACATCAAACCTTGGGATCTCTATTATATAATCCATAACATTCCTCATGTGTGTCGGGTTTATTTGCCTTAATATTTGAGTGCAAACACTACAAGGTCTCACTCCCCTCTAACTCGCCTTGAGAGATCTGATACAAAGCAAAAGTTCAATGAAGCCCTTAAAACGAAAATCCTTTCATTTAGGGGGTCAAAAAGTCCCAATAGTTTGTAAAAAACTAGTCAAATGTGATTTTTCGGGTTTGAATTTTCGACATACTTAGTTTAGAGAGAGGAGGGATTGTCGGCCTCCTAACGAAAGAACTTTCGTTTTTAACGTCATCGAACTTTTAGTTTGTTTCCATATTTGTATAAATCACTGCATGTTTACCCAATCAATGGAGCTAGCAATAGTGATGTAATCCTTGGATACCAGTGAAAGCGTCAGAGCAACGTAGATTTAACAAGTAAATCAATTTATTGACTGGAGTTGGTATCACCTTTGTAACAAAACTTAATTACTTCATTCAATTGCCTGAAACTAAGACAGACTCGGCGACACAAGTTCCGTGGTTCGACCATCTTCTGTAGATCGTATATGCAAGAGACTTAAGGGCTATATATAGAAGAGGAGAAAGGGTCAGGACACTGGAAAATAATATATAGGCCTGCAAACACCAACGACTTACTGGATGCAAACCATTTAATAACATTCATTCTCCACTGAACTGTCTTCAAAGGTAAGTTAAGGAATCGGATATTAACCATGTTAACGTTTAGACAGGTTTTTTTGTGAGAGCTGAGAGCACACCAGACATATCGAATTTGATTTTTTTGGAATTCGCAATATACCGGTAATACAAATTTTCTGACAAATTATTAAAGTTTGATATTTTTTTTAGATTTGGGATATTTAACAGTCCTCGAAGTAAACTTTCTAAATTTAGTATGTACTTAAAGTGTATGTAGCTGGGGTGAAAAGCCGACGATCAATTGAAAATTTTGACCTTTGATATTGAAGATATACATTTTTCCCTAAAAAGAAATTTTTTCGGTGTTCTGGGGGAAAAGTTCAATACGAAAGGTATTTTTAATATTTTTAAGTTGCTTGAAGCTTTTAGTTTTTATTTTGATAGTTCTGGAATTTCCGGCTGTTTTTGATAGACCTATAGGCATACCTTTAGTGCCATTTGAGGATCCCACATATTTCATCTTAAAAGAATTTAGATGATCTATGCTTTGACGACATTTAAAGGGCCACAACCTTACCCCCTCCCCTGCCTACATAATTATACTCCAAAAAATTTGAGATTTTTTTATACCATAAGAAACCTCAGACGATATAACGTTTGCAACGCAGTGGCCTATTATTATCCATGTAAATAAATTCAAGGTCCGAATCAACGGACGTTTTGGAAAATAAGCTTTTTAGGCTAGTCAATTTAAGAAAAATGGGGTTAACCCACCACTAATTGCAACAGAATCCATTTAATCACCATTTATTTCAAAAAAGCATTTTTAATAACACATCAAAAGTCCCCACAAATCCAAGTAGTGGAACAGTGCCTAATTTGCATAAATCCAAACTAGTAATGGCCGCTTTACGCAGGGGTGATATTTCAATCTTGTAAACGACCATGTCAATGTATTGCTCTCATCCTAAGGATTCAGAAAAAGTATAGTTTGACCAATCTCCGACTTCTAGTTCTTGAATTATATACAAAAAGGTCAAAGGTCAAATTTTGGGGCCCACGGGCATTTACAATTAAATAATGTCCAATTTTTACCCAACTGGTCTCAAATTGTTCCTTTGGCAAAAATAAATCGAAATGATAAAAGTTGTATTGTTTTTGATGTTTTGTTTAAAATTTAAGAATCTTCAAAGAAGGAAGCGGGATTCGGGAGGGGACGCTGTTTGTTTGGTTTTTTACTCGGCCTATTTAAAATATAGCTACATTTGCACTCCAAATACAGACCCTAGCAAACCCTTCATCATTTTAAAAGTATCGGCCTACGTGGTGCAAAAGCAAATTAGGTGTCAATTCTACCCTTATAACTTCATCCAAATCGGGAAAATAATAAAACAACATCAGTATCTTGCGAGGTTACTTGTTTTGGTCACGGGAGCTGGTCACTATTTTTAATACTATTTGCATATTTAACGGTAAATATTTGTGAAAGTGTCATTGTAAGTAACAAAAGTTGTCCTTACATAATACAATGTCAATTTTCAAATTTTGTATTTACACTGCATTGCACCCTCTGGCATTTCACTGATTTAATGAGAGAAGAGAAGGCTATTCAGTGTTGCCATGGTTGTGTTTGTCAAATATGTCAAGCGGGATCCATTACATTTCAATTTCACTTTTTATCGAGAACTCAGAATTGCAAGCAAAAGTATAAACTTATTATAACGCATGGTATGTCGTAGGGGCAATTATTCTGACAAAGAACTCGGGTTTTTTTCTTGAAATGACACTATTACACTATTATTAGACAGAAGAGGATGGCCCGGGAGGATGGGAGGAAATAAGTGGCCCCTGAATGGGTCGTTTCATTCAAATCTACACCCCCTGTGGGGTATTAAGGGAATGAATTATATAGGGGGTGTATGCATTTCAACTGGAATACCCCATTATCCACGTATTATCTTTTCGCTGTACAAGGTGTCCCAGAAAAAAATACCGGCCGAATGAATGTAGACGTAAGTCGAGAAATAGACACGAAAATCCAAAATTCTAAACATCAGCATGTAGCCCATCTTATTCTGCATCTTATACGCCAATTTTACTGGAATCGATTGACTGATTGCGAAGAAATGAGCGATTACATAACGCATGCGTCAAATCACTTCATTCCAAGTTTGAAAGAAAGCTCATTCAATACAATGCACACTAGTGGTTAACTGTCAACGGGCTTCATATTTTGTTCTGTGAACTCCTTTTCGTTCTTTTTAAACAATCTGTTTCTTGCAAAACATTTATTAGGTTTTGTTCAAATTTGAAAACCTACACGATATTGAACATGAGAGCTTGCATGTAAGATGATGCTTATCATGCTCGGTACTTGTAAATATTTTTTTTCGTTAATGTTGATATAAATGTTGCATACAGAACTATTGCATAAAGAATTCCACATTAACGTTTTTGGAATATTTTCAAGAAATTGTAATGCAACGTTTAAATCTTTTAAAACTTCAACATTAATGGTGCATGTTATCAATAATCACACGTAAAGCGCTTGATCGTTGTCATTCTTGGCTCAAATGTTCTTCGGAAAGTTAAAATATAAAATATTTGCACAACCTAAAGAATTAAAGATGGAAAGCTTCAAATTCAAGTTTTCTCGGACAAACTGATGTTCATCTTCAGTGAAAGCATGAATAACATAACACCATCGATTTTTAAAATAGATAATGTGGACTAAATTTAATGAGATATACAAACTTTAGGAAGCGATGAGCGAGTATGAAAAAAAGCGCTTTTGATCAAACTTGGAATGAACTGCATTGATGCGCGCATTATGTAATCGTTAATTTCTTCGCAACCAGTCAACCAAATCAAATAAAATTTTCATGTGATGCACAATAAAATAGGCTATGCGTTACATTTTAAATGTTTGGATTTTGATGTCTAGTTCTCGACTTACGTTCAATTTTATTCACTCGGTAATTTTTTATGGGACACCCTGTATCAGGCCATGCCGTTTGAGGCGAGCAATCGCTCTCGCTCGCCACCGCTCGCCCAAACTCAATTTCTAGCGAGCGATTTTAAACTCGCCAAAGACACTAAATATCGCTCGCTGCGAATCGCCCAAAATTGAATCCAATAATAATTTACATGCAAGTTCCAGCACTTCACACAGTGTCTTCGACCCTATATCTTCATGGCAGGAATCGCCATGGTAGGTTAAATCCACAGCCACGATTAGCCATTTGGTTCAAACCTTTAAAGCTCTTTTAAACTAATAATTAGGGACATAACTAAGGCTACTCACAATAGCCGGGTAATCGATCTTGGTTGTGCGTGATTAAGCTTGTATACCCCATTGAGGTCAATGGTCATCGACTTTATACTGCCTACAGTGAGTGCAGCTGTACTACACGCTGCACGCTGTAGTCCATAACAGGACCAACGCAATATAAAATGTTCAAATTTTGAGTTCAAAGCGCACGGCCAATTTTCAAAGCGCATTCTAGCGACTATCATATCTGTTCAACACGTATTTCCAAGTTTATGAGACCAAATCTGGTTTCTTGAGAAAAAATCATGACGGGAGATATTCATCATTTTCTAACCCGGTATCAGAAGATTTTCGTCTGATATCAAAATCGTGCATAGCAATTCACGTGTATCGATCCCGTGTATTCATTTTAGTGTCCCTTCTGCACCAAATAATTATTAGCCAGGCGGTGTCGGTGTGCTTCAGTGTATCCTGTATCCGATCTACCGTAATAAGTTAGCCGTAAACCCTGGATACGAAAAAAAGGTTGTAAAGCTCTGCGAACAGTGTGTAATATTGTTTCATATTAGTATGAATAATTTTTCAGACGCGAAATGTATAGAGTGATTCGACCACTCGCCTAACATCATGCTAGCGAGTGATTGACCACTCGCCTTTAAAATCCAGACGGCAAGGCATGCTGTATTAAAAATGCCCAATGATACCGTGTAATTATCATGAGATATTTGTTTATTTATGATTACAGATAATATCAACTTTTATCAACATGAATACATTACTCCTTGCATTAGTTGTCTTGGCGTGCGGAGGTAAGAACAAGATAGAGGAGTATAAGATAGAAAGGAAATGCACGACTCATGAAAACTCGTAATTTTACCGCGGATGGGGAACTACCAATAATGAAACCGATACAGGTGTATTAAAGCTGGGAATTTACATTAGGACTAAATTAAGGTCATTCGATGATAAAAAGGTATTTAAAAAAAATGGAACCTTTAGGTAAAATGGGATGATTGATGGACTTTGGTATTTAAATTTAATTCTTGCAAAAGACGGGTCGTTGTAGTCAAAACAGTCAGATTATTGATTTGAATTTAGAAAGTTTAAAAACAAGCCATAAAACCAGATGGAAGTTGCCATTTAAGGTTACACGAAGAAACGTATAAAAAACGTATAAAAGACGTATAAAGTTGTTCTCTAAAACCGCGTTTTCTCAGCAATCAAATATCGCAGTGAGTCAAATGTTGGTGCATGGATGTATCTTTGCATTATTTTTGTGTGTTTATATAAAATTTTAGAATCCGTTTGAAAATCCTTCGTTTAAATCATTTTTACGCACCATGTTCACAAGATCAAAAACACGTTCCATGCAGTTTTTTTCAAATGTTCGCTCCGTATAAAACCACGCCTAGTGATTGTTTTCTCCTTTTTTGTATTGTACTACAAATCGATTAAAGAAATAATGTTGCCATGGGGAAGAACCAAATACAGTACCGATCAAATTTAAAAAGCCCGTTTTTGGGGAACATTTTCGAGAATCTTGTCTGAGAAAAAACTGTTTTGTGAAATTATCGATATCTTGATAACGGGGCGTTAATTTAGACATCTGAATACCTACATTATTTCTCAACATTCTGCCAATTGCTATCCCATTTGATTTTTACTCCAAATTGAAGCTAGTATTGCAAAAAACGAGGTTTTTCCTCCATCAGTTCGTTCAAAATTTCAGCGCCGACATGCGTGTTTATTCTAAGAGCCATTGTGCGGACGCGATTGTAATCAAGTAATTACATCAAATTATAGTTACATATCCGCTTCGAGAATAAGAAATTGCGTAAGCTGATGTATGGTCCAGTGGATAGAGCGTTGGACTGGGAATCTGTTATGAACAATTTTTGTGGGTTCGAGTCCCCATGTGGCTGAATTTTCTTTCCTTTTTTCTCTCTTTTCTCATTTTTACTTCCTTTCTTTCCTCTTTTCTTTCTCTTTTTCTTTTTTCATTTTGTTTTAATTTCTTTCTTTTTTTCTTCCTTTCTTTTTCTTTCTTACTTTCTTTTTCGTTCTTTTTCTCTTTTCTCTCTCTCTCTTTCTTTCTCTTTTCCCCTATTTCTTTATTCTTTCTTGCTCCTTTCTTTTTAGTTTTTTTTGATTGATTCGCTGACTGCAGTGAATCGTGATTGATTGTTTTTCACTTTATATAATTCAGAAATTTGTAGGCCTGCTAAGTCTGTCTTTTTGAATATTATTCCCAAATTCGATTTGCAAATAATTGCTTTTTGATATTGTTGTTGATGTTATTGTTGTACCCTATTACATTGTAATCAGGGGAATAGCAGCATTGATTTATTTCATCAAAGATATCAAGGCTATAAATTCAAAATCAACACATTTTCCAGGGCGTAGCTTGACGAAGTGCCCCAATCAATTTTAAAATTTATAAAATCCTTATGAAAATTGCCGAAAATGGCTTGTACCCCTCCCCCGGCATCCGACCCGGCATGTCGCCCCTCATGTAACCCCCCGCCCGCCCCCGACTCACGAGCTCCGGGCACGAGCTAAGCCAAGTTTCATGTCTTGACCGTGGATCAATATTCTATTGTTAGTAGGCCTACGTCCCAGTACGCTTGTTCATTTTCTGCATGGCTGTTTCTGTTATGAACTTACGCCCCTCTGAAATCAAGCGAATGAAAAACTCTCGGCTAACCTTAAGTTGCCATTTAAGCTTGGAAACATCATGGGGTCATTGGGTGACTGCGATGATAACATATTAGTGGGTCTAACATCCCAATATTATACGCGTGATCTCTGCGATGGGAGTGTACCCCGGGGGTTTTGGTTTTGTAAATTTAAAATATTTAATTATTCCCCTATTTTATTTTCAGTTGCTACTACTCAATCCCTTGATTGCTACAATTGTCACCACGACCTTGTCTTAACAGACAATACTTGTTTGAACTCCGGATGGGACACAGAGGCCTACAATTATACTCAAGAAACATGCTCTTCTGGACAAGTGTGCCAGGTATGTGATTCTCTTTCGAATCCGTAATATGCCCGAATGGTGTGAAAACTCGAATTTGAAAGTTGCACTTTATGCAACACACACAAATCAGGCGTGTATACAGAACTTCAGCAACCGGGGGCGCGAATTAAAGCCATATTATAACATTTGCTGAGGAAGACGCCCTCACTGAATTTTTAAAATTCCTTTTTTACACGATTAAATTGTACTTTATGAAACCAATATACCCTGCAAAAATCAAGACTCTAGGTGCTGTAGTTTTGTCAAAATCCAAGATTTTGAATAAAACGCCGGATCCGGCGCTTTATTATTACAATGGAATTATTAGTCGAACGCATACACGATGTTCATAACACACAGTACGTACACGGCGTGCGTGACGGTGATATACACAACAAAGGGTCGTACCACAACATGACCGAAGGAGTGGTACGTATTGGCGACATGTGCGCTGGTAGTAAATTCCAATTTTCTTTGCTTTGCCGTAGTTGTTCGGCTCAAAAATAAAAGGGATATATCTGACAGTAAAAGCTAACATTTTATGGCAAAGAAATGCTAATCTATTTTATTTGAAAATGTTATAATATGGCTTTAATTGGTGAGCTAAGAAAATGATCACGAAACGTGTAAATATAACATATTGAAGCTTAAATGCTCAAAATGTGGTTCAAATTGGTATAAATTCGCGCGAAGCGCGCCTAAATTTGCTTTTTTAAAAGATGAAATGGTCAAATATGAGATTAATTTCGTAAAAATTGCATGCATACAGGCGTTTCTCCTCTCTTTTCCTCCAATTTGTATTCTCTTAATTTTGATATCCGGGGGTGCACCCATTTAAAAAGGGCTGTATACCATGTATACGCTACTGCACATAATGTGCTACCTTTATATCAGTCAGCAAATGTAGTAAACAATGGTGCACACCGTGCTAAGGTATCCTTGGTAGATAGGAAATACTCATAGTGCTATCATGATATTATTTTCAGTATAAAATAATGTGCAATGCACAATGCTATCTTCGGAAGACAGCAAAATGTGTAATACACAATGCTATCTTCGGAAGACAGCAAAATGTGTAATACACATTGCTTTCTTCGGAAGACAGCTAGCAAAATGTGTAATACACATCGCTATCTTCGGAAGACAGCTAGCAAAATGTGTAATACACATTGCTATCTTCGGAAGACAGCTAGCAAAATGTGTAATACACATTGCTATCTTCGGAAGACAGCAAAATGTGTAATACACATTGCTATCTTCGGAAGACAGCAAAATGTGTAATACACATTGCTTTCTTCGGAAGACAGCAATTATTCAATACATATGGTGCTATTTTCAGTAGATAGAGTAAATGTGTAATACACATAACATAATGCTGTCTTAGGTAAATATCAAATTATGTATACACGTACGGTAAGTGCTTTCTTCAGAAAATAGCAAATTTGTAACACAGTGCTCTCTTCGGTAGAGAGCAAGTTATATAATACACATAGTGCTAGCACGGTGTTATTTTCAGTATAAAATAAAGTGTGTGCTACACATTGCTATCTTCGGAAGACAGCAATTATGCAATACATATGGTGCTATTTTCAGTAGATATGGTAAATGTTTAATACACATAACATAATGCTGTCTTAGGTAAATATCAAATTATATAAAATAAAACAAACGAAGACGGGAAACAGTTGTACAGCAAATTTTCGGTACTGGGCGTACCTTCTTCAGGCTTTATTATAAAATGACACAAGAAAACAATCTAAAAACAAGCAAGAAAATTAATGCGATATATAATACACATGTGCTTTCTTCGGAAGACAGCAATTATGCAATACATGTAGTGCTATTTTCAGTAGATAGCAAATTATTATAATGTACAACAGTGCTTTCTTCAGTAGATAGCAAACTTTGTAATACACAGAGTTCTATGTTTGGTAGATCGAAAATTATATAATACACAGTTCCATGGTGCTATTTTCAGTATAAAATTAATTATACATAGCGCTATCTTCAGTAGATAGTAAATTATATATAAACACGGGTTCTTCATTTATTTAATATTTATTGATTTATTGATTATCTATTTATTCTTTATTTATTATTTATTCATTTATTACTTACATCATATTTTCAGTTATACTGATATATTTATGCATTTTCCTTTACAGAAAAAGTATGACAAACTTGCTGGATCGGTTACTTCGATGGATCGTCGATGTGTCGATGAAGCGAGTTGTGACAACACTGGGTGTCAAGGAGCATTCTCTATCTACGCATGTGAATTCTGCTGTTCTGATGATGATCTGTGCAACGCTGGGTCATCCGTCATTGTTAGCATACTTGCTCTTATATCGTCAGTGTTCATGATTGTCGTTGTAAACAGGTCGTAGGCAAATTAAAAATTGAGACTTGCTTTTGGAAAAACAAGGACACAGTCGTCGGGAAATTTCATTATCTGACCTGTACACACTTAAAACGACGGGGTCAAAATGTCAACCCTTTTACGGGGTCAGTTTTATTTAACCCTATTCGTGGTTAAATCCAAGTACGGTCGGGGTCATTTTCTGTTGTTAAGCATCATTTTAAATTGACCCTTAAAAGGGTCATATTTAAATGACCCCAAATACAATCATTTTTCAACCCACGTTCCGGGTCATTTTCTAATCGGGACCCCTGAATGAAGACATTTCAACCACTTAAGGGTCATTTTCTAATTGTGACCCTGAATATAGTCATTTTTGACACTAATAGGGTTATTTTTCAACTGACTATATTAGGGGTCAAATCATTTTTTGACCCTAAATATAGTCATTTTTAACCACAATTTGGGTCAAATTTTTCACTAGATCACCGGGGTCAAATTTGACCATTTTAAGTCTTTTTTGTGTGTGTAGCAATTATCTTTGGTAGAGCTATATCGACGTTATGCAGGTTATGTGGCAACACTGGTCTCAATTCTAGAATTAAAGGCATACCGTAAAACCCCGTCTACAAGGATATACCTAAGAAACGCCCTCAATAAAATTGGTTGCTTGTTGTATTTGGAGTTTGAGCAAATATATACTAGCACTGGGTGGCTATGCATTCCATCTAAGTATGTCGTAACACCAATCAATTGTATTGACATAATAACGACTGTTTCGTATATCAGGATCGTATAGCTCAATTGATAGAGCGTCAGACTTTGGAACTGAAGACATGCTGAAGAGAGCATGGTCCGGGCACCGGTTCCGTTTTTTCATTCTCGTTTAATTTTAACTTTTGACATGTTCTTTTATCTTTCTTCAAATCTACCTTTCTACTTTTAATTTTAGGTGCGTTTTTTTTTTTTTAGTTTTTTTATAGTTTTTTAGTAATTTTGTGGTTTTATAGAAACTAGTAAAAGCATTTATTCTAAATAATAGCGAAACCCACGGTTAGACAGATGTGTTGTAACTACTTGTCTGTCCTCGTCTTTGCAATAAAAACCTATGTTGCACCTTTGTGCCATCCCAATTCTTGAGGTAGGGTGCGTTTTTGGCTTAAGCACGATTTTGTTTCTACTTGAAATGAAATCAAAATAAATATTGTTCTGTTGCCACAATTGCAGTTTTTCAATAAAAAAAAAATAGATGAGGAATAATAATTATTCCATATTTGAATCTATTGTCCCATCAAGAATAGAGTGTCTTCAAAAACTTCAATCAATTCATCTGACAAAGGAAACTATTCTGGTCATTCAATTTCGCTTGCACCTGTTATATCACAGGCGTTGGTAGAGAAGGCACACTTCTCTTGTCTTCACCGAAGTAGTGATGTAAACACTAACATGATTAATTACCATAGCTAGCAATGGACATACACTATTTTTGTTCCACTTGAACCCATACTATAGGCTATTCGCTGTCGATGTGACGTAATTAATCGGATTAACTACCATAGCAATTGATGAATACAATTTCGAATATATAGCCCTGCACTTCATCGTTCACGTGGCACCTATGCATTAAACCATAGTTGTCAAAGAAATGCTAATCACTCGCCATGTAAGATTAGTATTTATGAAAAGAGTGGTATTCAATCTATGTTTGGTGACATACGCGGGTGATTAGTGCAATCTGCTTCATGGTAGTTATTGCGATTATTACGTCACTTCGACAGCGAATTGTAGTATAGACGAATCCAACAAGCCAAGTGATGGTCAGAATTTATTCGGCCATTAGGGACGCACCATTTGATACTCAGGGGGGGAGTAGGAAGTTTTTCAAAAAAAAAACTTCCCCCACTACATGAGCAAAAAAAAAAAACTTTCCCCACCAACACTAAAAAAACAAACTTTCTTCCCCCGACCCCAACTTCCTACCCACCCCCTGAGTATCTAATGGTGCGTCCCTTATACGCTGGCGAAGTTGCGTAATTAATCGGATTAATTACCATAGCAATAGGTGAAAACAATTTTGAACATATCGCGCTGCGCTACAAGCAGGTTACACTCATCACCTGTACTGTGTATGTCTGCAATCATAGATTGAATACAATACTGGTCTTTTCAAAGATCTTACAGGTGCAGCATGATATGGTTCAATGAAGAGGTACCGCCTGAACGTATCAGTGTATAACGCGGTATATTCAAAAATTGTTTTCACCTATTGCTATGGTAGTTAATCCGATTATTACGTAACTTCGCCAGCGTATTGGAATAAAACAGGAGGATGTGAGTTCATAAGGGCAATGTCGGGGATAGGTCACAATCGATGTGGAGAGATGAGAGGTCCGACCAACAGCCATAGCGATTCAACTAATTCCATCCAGCGGACGGTCTGTGGCTAGTAAGGAATCGTCTTTGACCACATGCGCAGATCTGTCTCGTCAGGAAGATATTTAATATCCCGAATTTATAATAGGCCTATGCCTACCAGTTCCATCGTATAACCGATCTGCTAGAGAATATTTGTTACCATGTTTAATAAATTCGTATTTATCGTATAATAAAATGTAGCCAAATGTATATTATGTGTCACACGGTTTTCTGCTGAACCACTAGCAGGCTATGTTACCACATCTATGACAATGACAAAGGCGAATTTTGATGATTTTTACGATCGTCCGGATGAGCAAATCACTGAATGGGTCTTTAGTTCCCTCCTCTCCTTATCCTGCCAATATTATATGAATCAAAGAAAAATAAAGAAAAAATAAAATTAAACAAGAAAAAAAAGACAAAGAAAAGAAACAATAAAAGAAAAACAATAGAATAAATTAAACTAAATATGAAAAAAAAATGATCACGAAAGGAGTCTTTAGAAAATGCAAGAAAATATAAATGAAAAGTTTGAACAATATTTTGTTTATAAAAGTTTGTGTGACCGTGATGAGGCTCGAACTCACCATCTTCCGATCTAAAGAACCAAAGTCTTATGCCTTGCCAAGTGAGCTATGCTCGTGAGATGCGAAATAAAGATAAAATAATACATTGTATACCTGCTTGTGTCGGTAAACGATTTGCTCAAATTCCATAATGATATAATATTGTGGAGGGCGCTAGCGTGAAATATGCTATCATCACAGTCGCTTCTATTCCTTATAGACGGGTTTCTACGGTATAATATCTTTCATACTTTCATATTAAATTTCATACATTTAAGGAATAAAAATAAGCCCTTTGTTTGTATATGTAATTATAGTATAGTGTATAAGGAATACGATTTAGCTTATTCTTCTTTAGGATGATCACAATCCTTGAAACTTCAGAAACTTCTAGTTTTGAAATTTTCCCAAACTCCCGCTAAACTTTCGGTGAAACGAAAAAAAGATGCAGGGAACCTCCGCATGATAATCGTAGTTTTCTCAAAATGAATCACCTGAAAAAGCCGGCCTGTACGCAAGGCAAAAAGCGCAGACCGAGACCATAAATGGCAAAAACAGTTTTCCACTGCCAGACGACGAAACCAAGCCGGCAGCCGTAGTCAATGTGGCAACAAACCATACTCATGCCATATCAGGTCAATTATGTAATTGTTACCGTCCGTAAAAAAAAATAAAAGCAGTTATCATGGTTATTACACTTCATTCTCACATTTCACTCTTATAAAAAACGGTTCCAAGTAGAAAATAAAATGGTTCTTGACCTGCCTTCTATGTGGAACCAAATTTAAATTGTTCTACAAAGAACAGAACAGGGTTCTGGAAAAGCTAAAAAGAACCATGTTGGTTCTGGAAAGGTCAGAAAAAATCATTTTGAGGTTCTTTCAATTTTCAGGAACCCTTTCTATTGAAGGTTCTACATTCAGGACAGCCAAGAGCCCATTTCTCTAAATGTGTTCAATATCATGTACAATGTACAACTAACTGGTTTAGAATGAGCAAATATTACATATCTATAGTACTTTTAATCGTTTTTGAACTCAAAATTAACCTCTAGACATGCTTCTTAATTATAATGTGTGTATTATACCGTTAATACACTTTAGAGTTTTAAAAAACCTGTTTTGTATAGCTTTATAAATCATAAATAAAGAGAATAGGGTGTGTATAAGTTTTAATCCAAGTCCGTCCAGTCTATTATTCGTCCAGCAACAATTTGTGAAGATGTGTATTGCTTTCGATTGTTATGCAAGGTGTATATCAAATGATCTATTAATGACAAAATTGGTGGCGCTATTTAGTTACCGGAAATTACCCTTTCAAGCTTTTAATACAAATTAATTCCTTTTATTGTTTGATAAAATACGTTTATAAAATTTCCTAGTTGCTTATTTCACCTATTCTAGCTGTTTTAATGGCGGTATTAATCACTGTTAATCACCTAACCCTTGCAAATAAAGAAATATGATTTAGGATATATAGCGCCATCTATAGTTTGCATTTAGTTAATAATGAAGCCAATTCTATATACATCAAACAGCCGTGCACCAGTCACGATGTTGACTTACAAGAGCACTTCAACATTGGATACTCTTGAAATGATCAAAACTTACTGGTTTTAGCTTTTGTAACATTTACCATCAAAATAATTGAATATAACATTCAGTTTCAATGTGGGGGACATGTCCCCCCTGTCCCCCAGGATAATTTGACGGCCATGCGGGGTACCAGTCAGTGTCTTGTATACTTTTTTTTTACTTTATAGTGGAGTCAACAAATTATGACTCTTCAAGGGAGTCAGGTGACTCCCAATAGTCATTTTAGACCAAGAGTTGCAGAGTGGCTGGACTCGGCTTTTAGAGTCACCCTGGATCCAATTTGGCTGTCAGTGTACATGAGTTTGTTTTCATCAATCATAATGCTCTGCATGCTGGTCATAGGCTTCATCATAAAAAATTCTCTAAGTTTTGAGATTCTGAAAATGTCAAGAGCTATATCTTGTTAATTCCGTAAAACATGATCCAGTCGTTTTTAGTGAATATCGGACATTGTCTATCTCAAACCTACATAATGGACAAAGTCATTCTCAAAGCTCCGAGATTGATTTTGTATACTGATATCTCCAAGTTGACATCAGAGTCATAATGGCTTGTTACTGAATGGAGTTAGTTTATATTTTAAAGGTGTCTCTTTGTATGAATTTTACCATTGTTATGATTGTGTGGCATGGATCTCGACAACTACAGAATGTCTATTTGCAGAGATGTTAAACTCATGAAACTCTTCACGGAAGTAGATGGTATTTTATGAACCATGGAAGGGTTTTCCATAACATTGACAAACTCGGCCTCTTCCTACCAGCGACATTTTAATTCAGGCGGTAATTCAGGATCAGGAAGCGATTCCATAGAATCAGCTACCATATCTATCGCGCGAGAGGTCACATCATGTTGATCATGTTGATGTCAGAGTTAGCTGCGACAACTTGTGGTAATACCAATCCCATGCCTATGCTTTTTAAACCAAGCCGACTTTTAAACTCACTAAACCATTGACCCTGTCCAATTTGCTTCTGATCCGATTTCTCTTTCAACTTGCGAAACTCTTGTTTGAATTTTCTGGTCGTAAAGTATATAAATGCATTGACGACGTGATTAAATCGAGAAACATCTCTGACGATAAGAAAACATACGTAGATTATATAGTTTGTTTTTATTTTGGCCATAAGTGTCCCGTAGCTTGAAACTATGTGAAACAGAAGAGTTGTTAACACTAACAATGCAAAAGTAAATGTGGTTACGAGAATCCTTTTTGTTACTTCAAGTCGCGTCTTATGATGAAGTTTCTTTGACGCACTTGCAAGTGCATCAGGTTGCTTTGCTTGTCCTTCTTTATGTCTGCAATCTTGCTCTGCAGGTTCTTCCCCGCTGGCGCTAGATCTCTAAAGCAACAACCTTGTTTCGCAGCTCTTTTGCGAAGTCTCTAGACAACTTTTGTTAAGCACGAATATACCAAATGGTCAAAGTATTGAACAGAAAGATAACAATTATACAAAAAATAGAAATTCATTCCGTATTTAAAACATGACCCAGTCGTTTTTAGTGATTATCGGAAACGATTACCATGATGAGGCATTGTCTATCTCAAACCTACATAATGGACATAGTCAGTCTCAAAGCTCCCAGGTTTATTTTGTATACTGTTATCTCAAATTTGACATCAGTAAAGAGTCTTAATGTTGTCCTTGTTTCTGAATGGAGTAAGTTTATATTTCAAAGGCGTTTCTTTTCTTTATGAATTTAACGCCATTGTCATGATTGCGTGGCATGGATCTCGACAACTACAGAATGTCGATTTACAAAGGTGCTAGACTCGTGAAACTCTTCGGAAGTAGATGGCATCTCACGACTACAAACGATGGAAGGATTTTCCATAACATTCACACTCTCGGCCTCTTCTTTCCAGCGACATTTTAATTCAGGCGGGAATTCAGGATCAGGAAGCGATTCCATAGAATCAGCTACCATATCTATCGCGCGAGAGGTCACATTGATCATGTTGATCATGTTGATGTCAGAGTTAGCTGCGACAACTTGTGGTGCTACCAATCCCATGCCTATGCTTTTTAAACCAAGCCGACTTTTAAACTCACTAAACCATTGACCCTGTCCAATTTGCTTCTGATCCGATTTCTCTTTCAACTTGCGAAACTCTTGTTTGAATTTTCTGGTCGTAAAGTATATAAATGCATTGACGACGTGATTAAATCGAGAAACATCTCTGACGATAAGAAAACATACGTAGATTATATAGTTTGTTTTATTTTGGCCATAAGTGTCCCGTAGGTTGAAACTATGTGAAACAGAAGAGTTGTTAACACTAAAAATGCAAAAGTAAATGTGGTTACGAGTATCCTTTTTGTTACTTCAAGTCGCGTCTTATGATGAAGTTTCTTGGACGCACTTGCAAGTGAATCAGGTTGCTTTGCTTGTCCTTCTTTATGTCTGCAATCTTGCTCTGCAGGTTCTTCCCCGCTGGCGCTAGATCTCTAAAGCAACAACCTTGTTTCGCAGCGCTTTTGCGAAGTCTCTAGACAACTTTTGTTAAGCACGAATATACCAAATGGTCAAAGTATTGAACAGAAAGATAACAATTATACAAAAAATAGAAATTCATTCCGTATTTAAAACATGACCCAGTCGTTTTTAGTGATTATCGGAAACGATTACCATGATGAGTAAAGAGTAAAGAGTCTTAATGTTGTCCTTGTTTCTGAATGGAGTAAGTTTATATTTCAAAGGCGTTTCTTTTCTTTATGAATTTAACGCCATTGTCATGATTGCGTGGCATGGATCGCGACAACTACAGAATGTCGATTTACAAAGGTGCTAGACTCGTGAAACTCTTCGGAAGTAGATGGCATCTCACGACTACAAACGATGGAAGGATTTTCCATAACATTCACACTCTCGGCCTCTTCTTTCCAGCGACATTTTAATTCAGGCGGGAATTCAGGATCAGGAAGCGATTCCATAGAATCAGCTACCATATCTATCGCGCGAGAGGTCACATTGATCATGTTGATCATGTTGATGTCAGAGTTAGCTGCGACAACTTGTGGTGCTACCAATCCCATGCCTATGCTTTTTAAACCAAGCCGACTTTTAAACTCACTAAACCATTGACCCTGTCCAATTTGCTTCTGATCCGATTTCTCTTTCAACTTGCGAAACTCTTGTTTGAATTTTCTGGTCGTAAAGTATATAAATGCATTGACGACGTGATTAAATCGAGAAACATCTCTGACGATAAGAAAACATACGTAGATTATATAGTTTGTTTTTATTTTGGCCATAAGTGTCCCGTAGGTTGAAACTATGTGAAACAGAAGAGTTGTTAACACTAAAAATGCAAAAGTAAATGTGGTTACGAGTATCCTTTTTGTTACTTCAATTCGCGTCTTATGATGAAGTTTCTTGGACGCACTTGCAAGTGAATCAGGTTGCTTTGCTTGTCCTTCTTTATGTCTGCAATCTTGCTCTGCAGGTTCTTCCCCGCTGGCGCTAGATCTCTAAAGCAACAACCTTGTTTCGCAGCTCTTTTGCGAAGTCTCTAGACAACTTTTGTTAAGCACGAATATACCAAATGGTCAAAGTATTGAACAGAAAGATAACAATTATACAAAAATAGAAATTCATTCCGTATTTAAAACATGACCCAGTCGTTTTTAGTGATTATCGGAAACGATTACCATGATGAGGCATTGTCTATCTCAAACCTACATAATGGACATAGTCATTCTCAAAGCTCCCAGGTTTATTTTGTATACTGTTATCTCAAATTTGACATCAGTAAAGAGTCTTAATGTTGTCCTTGTTTCTGAATGGAGTAAGTTTATATTTCAAAGGCGTTTCTTTTCTTTATGAATTTAACGCCATTGTCATGATTGCGTGGCATGGATCTCGACAACTACAGAATGTCGATTTACAAAGGTGCTAGACTCGTGAAACTCTTCGGAAGTAGATGGCATCTCACGACTACAAACGATGGAAGGATTTTCCATAACATTCACACTCTCGGCCTCTTCTTTCCAGCGACATTTTAATTCAGGCGGGAATTCAGGATCAGGAAGCGATTCCATAGAATCAGCTACCATATCTATCGCGCGAGAGGTCACATTGATCATGTTGATCATGTTGATGTCAGAGTTAGCTGCGACAACTTGTGGTGCTACCCACCGGCGTGTCCAGGATCTTTTCCTGCGGGGGCTCAGCCCCTTTTTCTGTTTTATGCGGGGGGCTTTATGGCTAAAATCGCCAAAAAACGGCTGATTTTACATGATTTTTAACAAAGTGCGGGGGGCTTCAGCACCCAAAGCTCCCCCCCTGGACACGCTACTGCTACCAATCCCATGCCTATGCTTTTTAAACCAAGCCGACTTTTAAACTCACTAAACCATTGACCCTGTCCAATTTGCTTCTGATCCGATTTCTCTTTCAACTTGCGATATTCTTGTTTGAATTTTCTGGTCGTAAAGTATATAAATGCATTGACGACGTGATTAAATCGAGAAACATCTCTGACGATAAGAAAACATACGTAGATTATATAGTTTGTTTTTATTTTGGCCATAAGTGTCCCGTAGCTTGAAACTATGTGAAACAGAAGAGTTGTTAACACTAAAAATGCAAAAGTAAATGTGGTTACGAGTAGCCTTTTTGTTACTTCAAGTCGCGTCTTACGGTGAAGTCTCTTGGATGCACTTGTAAGAGAATCAGGTTGCTTTGCTTGCCCTTTATGTCTGCAATCTTGCTCTTCCCTACTGGGGCTAGATCTTTGTGCAACAAGCTTGCTTCGCAGCTCTTTTGCAAAGTCTCTAGACAACTTTTGTTTAGCATGAATATAACAAATAGTCAAAGTATTGAACAGAAAAATAAAAACAATGTTCCTATCATTAGGATAGCACCAATGGCATAAATAACAACTGGAAACTCCTTATATGATTCTCCTGGTATAAAACCTGTTCTAAGACTGAAGACGCCTAATCCAATGCATATTAAAAGGCACGCTGTGATGAGTATTGCACTTCGCAATTGCAATACTTTGGACGTGCATTTGGTACGAACATGCTGTTGGCGCAGTTGGTCGTAGCAAATGAAAGCAATAAGACCATTCAGAAGCACTGAAAAAAGCTCCAAGCTGGTTATTGACAACACCATGAGTTGACAAATCCACGGAAAATCGTATATAACACATAAATCGTGTTCTGTGTCTACGTAAATAGTTCGATTTATTGGTACTAATGTTATCAATATGGCAGCACGTAAGAACCCGGGAAGAAGGCAGCACAATAGATCTGCAGCCGCTAGAGTTAGTAATACTATCACTGTATCAGTTTTATTGATGCTTCTGCGTCCGAATGTGATAAGAATAATACAGTTAGCTGGTACGCCGGTGAGAAAAATGATGCAGTCGTATATAATAAATATAATATCCGTTGTCTTCATTTCGAGAAAGAGCCAAAAACAAAATCAACGAAGTATCTAGTGTGATAGAACGTAGTTCACTCTTTCACTTCAGAGTTCAGATTGCCCAAAACGATGATCACAGCTCTCAGACAAGTCAACTTTCTCATTGTGAGCAAAGCTCTCCAGTCCACTATAATTATGAAAACTAGGTCGCATTGAAAAAAAAAAAACGCGGTGAATTTTTCATTTGCAAAAAGACTGAAGGTTTTTAATATTTGCATGCGTTTGAACAAATGATAAAATAAACAACATTAGATTAACGCCTCGGCCTCTTGAAACATTTGTATAGGCTTTTTTATAGTGAGTCAATCATACAAGTGTTTATTTCTTATATCCCTATGTTTAGTTGCTATCTACAGATCTACGTAAACTTCCTACGCTATTTGCTAGCCAGTATATCAAGGCCACGCCACCAAAATACAGTATTGAAATATTGTTTGCTCTTAAATTTGCATTTTAATTAGACTGTGTGGCAGTCTGATTATATATTTTTCTTTTCTTTTTCACTCTCTGTCCCCTGCGAATGAGAGACAAAAATGGATGAGTGTGATATAACCATCCATCTAGCGCTAGGTACCACGAGAACCGCGAAATCCGAGTGAGAAAATCAAAATACGCCGTTTATTTGGAAAAATAAGTTTGTAGAAAAAGTGGTGAAAACTTGAAAAGTTTTGATTTTAAGGTCAGACATCGTTTAATAATATTGAGAGAATAAGTTTGTTACAGAAAAGTGAAATGTTATAACTAGTGACAGGCGACTTTAGAATCAGGTGTGTTGGTCTTCATAACCCGGGGGGATCACATCAAACAAGATATTCCTGAAAAAAATTGGTGTCAGTTCCAATTTACAATGTACTAGTAATTATAATTTGAATGTAATGTTAAAGATAGAATTGCATGAGAAGTTTTGCACCAGCACAGGACTGACAGGAACATTTAGTACTGTGGTAATTCATTTATCATTACACTTAGGCCTACATAAGCCTGTTTTGGCGCAACGTCAGGCTTCAATTCTAGCTTAATTTTCAATTTTTTTCACAGGACGAAGATGAATCGAAGATCATTCGATATTTATCATGGACTAATAATATAGAGCACGTAGTGTGAGTGTCCTCATGATGATGACTTGTTGAACGCGGCGCCTGATTGTTAATTTTGCAACTTCAAACATACAAACCATCTCAACAGTTAGGTCTTTATAGTAGGAAACTTCCTTTTGCGAAGGCACCATGTCAACAATGCCCAGAAAAGTTGCTTTTTGCCTTGTAAAAGTACGTAAAATTTTGCCATTTTCTGTTATTCAGCATGGAAGCAGGTCGATTCGGACCCAAACCAATTCAGCCACAGTTGACATGCCATTTGGCCCCAAGCTAAGTCAGCCACAAACCAATTCGATGTTGACAGAAGGGATAAACAATGATAAACGATTTAATATGTTAAAAGTGACCGTCCACCACGAAACGGCTTTTATTTCGTGTTTAGAATATACCATAAGCTTTAAAATAAAAAATCATTTGCCTCCAAACGATATCCAGAGGTAAAAAAAGAGGGTTAAGTGCACAAAGTACAAAAAAAGTCACTATATAATATATCATTAACCAATGATCCTACAGATATGCGACCACTGACTTTTTTTGTTCCTTATGACCAGAGGAAAAAATTGACATATCGCACGACTCTCTAGGATATTTGGTTAAAAGATAGAGGTTTAAGTGCACATAATAAAAAAAAAGTGGTTATATCTCATTAACCAATGATCCTACAGATATGCGACCACTGACTTTTTTGTTCCTTATGACCAGATGAAACGTTTGACATATGGTACGACTCTCTAGGATATTTGGCTAAAAAGTTAGAGGGTTAAGTGCACAAAATTTTAAAAAAATGACTATATCTCATTAACCAATGATCCTACAGATATGCGACCACTGACTTTTTTGTTCCTTATGACCACAGTTAAAAGTTCGTCTTATGGCCCGACTCTCTAGGACATTTGGTTAAAAAGATAGAGGGTTAAATGCACAAAATTAAAAACTGACTTTATCTTATTAACCAATGATCCTACATATATGCGACCACTGACTTTTTTGTTCCTAATGACCAGAGGAAAAGTTCGACATATGGCACGACTCTCTAGGATATTTGGTTAAAAAGATAGAGGGTTAAGTGCACAAAATTAAAAAGTGACTATATCATATTAACCATGATCCTATAGATATGCGACCACTGACTTTTTTGTTCCTTATGACGAGAGGAAAAGTTCGACATATGGCACGACTCTCTAGGACATTTGGTTAAAAAGATAGAGGGTTAAGTGCACAAAATTAAAAAAGTGACTATATCTCATTAACCAATGATCCTACAGATATGCAACCACTGACTGTTTTGTTCCTTATGACCACAGGAAAGTTCGACATATGGCACGACTCTCTAGGACATTTGGTTAAAAAGATAGAGGGTTAAGTGCATATCAAACGATATCCAGAAGCGGGGTTATGGTTTGTTAAACTTTGCTCCTTCAACAAAATTATAGCTTTTTACGTTTTTACATGTGTCTTTTTTTCCACATTGTTGGCAATAAATACCAAACAGTCATAATTGGCGGTCATTTCACATTATCCCCAAGCAATATAAGCAAACAAAGACCAGAGCTATTAAAAGTTCTATAGCCATCTAAGGTAGAAGCTTATTATCCACTTCAACAATAGGATTATTGATTAGTTTTGACTATCGAAATGAGACGGATGTCGGGCTAGCTTAAGTTACCGATGAATATGACTTTCGTACACATTTTACACCGTAACTCAGAATACAATTTAGGGAATTTACGGGTCATTTGTGCTGCCGGGTCACATATGGAGAAAATCACGAAAAAGTTCAATTTGGCCAACTTTTTTTGTACATCAATTATACAGGGTTCGAATTGGCATGTGGGCGAATTGGTTTGGGACTAAATTGACGATACGGTTTGTCCCGGTTTACATTAGAATTGAGACTAGATTTTGCGCACGCGCACGGCTATGCTCCCGATACTTGTATTCAAATAGACAGTCTAGTACATGATCAGCTGTCCGTTTCGTTGCTGCAAATAGTATTGATATCGATATTGATATTTTTACAGATCACGTGATATTTCGATATGATGATTCGAATTGTCACGTGATCGTCAAAGGTGTAGTAGAAGGTGTCAGTTCTGCAGGAACTGACACAAAAATTTTGGTGGGTATGTTTCCCCGGAATTTTGAGGTGGTGGGTCTTTGGGAGCTGACGGCGCGGCGTACCGGTAAAAGGTGGTCTTTCGGAGCTGCGAACAAGTAAAAATGGGGACTTTTAGAGCTGCGGACAGTCAAAATCACCCGGGGCAAAATCAAGGGTCTTTCTTAGCTTTAGTGGTTGCAAATCGCCTGAAAAAACCCAGCAATATGAGGAATGAGCAATTTTGGGGTCTTTTAGAGCTGAAATTACCAAATTCAAGGGTCCTCTATTATGGTCAAATATAGGGGGTCTTTCGGAGCTGCGAAATCCAAAAAGGGGGCGGGTCTTTCCGGGGGAACATACACATAATGGTCATTTTGTCTGAGACGAATAGGTATATTCGTCTCAGAGTTTTGTTAAGTGCTCCCCCCCCCCTGCTCCTAAAGTGTTGATTTTAAAAAGAGACAATAATTACAATCAATTGTAAAATTAAAAGCATTTTCATTATAATATTTTGGTTTTCATTTCATTCCCCGTAGCTTATATAGACCTCAGACTATTACTAGAATACGGTATGGACTTTATATTATAATATTACATGCTTACCGTATTAATTATACACTCATAGAAATTGTTCGTTGGCATTACTCAGTAAGTTGATGTAAGTCGTTGCGTCAACTTTCCGAGTAATGCCAACGCGTACAATTTTGAGTAACGCTGACTCGATATCATTATGTTGGTCGCACTCATTTGCACTTACTTTATTGAGTTGTTACAACTCAGAAAATGAAACTAGCCTAGGTTAGCATAATTTTCTAGAGGTGTGCTATAGTATACAAAATTTTGCACTGATTACAAAAATAAATATTTGAATACTGCTAATTGTGCAGAAAATGATCAAATTACGTGAATTAAGTAACAAAGTACCAAATTGGAATAACTCAAAACAATATAATTAATATGAACGAGTTACATCAACTTACATGTTGAGTTACAATAACTCAACTAATTGGTTCTTTGAACCTTGTTTATTTTCTAAGTTCCCTGAACTTGAATTCAGAAGTTGGCATTACTTAAAAAGTTGACGCAACGACTTACATCAACTTTTTAAGTAATGCCAACAAAGTTGATTAGTTGACGGAACTTTTGAGCTTTTTGAGCTTTTTTAAATTCGGATAACTAAAATGAATTTTGTTTTGGCAACTTTTACACTATTTTTGAGTTGTCCAAACTTACTCCTTTTGAATTGCGCCAACAAGGCGAATAAGTCATTTCTATGAGTGTACATTGCAAAAACAGTGTTTAGAAATTAAACACATTTCTAAACACAATTTTGCCTGCACTAGGTAAACACGTTTAGAAGCTAAACACCATGTGTCAAATTTCTGAACATTGGTCAGTGGTGGTGTTCAATTTCTAAACACCTGACATCCATATTCTAAACATTACGTTTCTAAGCACATTCTGGCCTTCACTTTCTAAATACTGTTTTTGCAGTGTAGTGTAGTGTATTGTTTGTTTGTTTTTGGTATAATTATGTTAATAATGCCCAAGTGCTCCAATATCATGAATATAAACATGCATTGCTGTTAAATATGTTCTTTTAATATCATAAATAATATATGTGTCAAAGTGTTGGGGGTAAGTGGGACTATTGAGTCATAACATAATTGGCCCCGCCCGCCCTTCTGTACTGAATTGGAGTATCGCCTCCCAAACTAACACCAGACATTGTCATTGGATTATACTTGAATTATAAAACATAAGTCTAATCTTTATTCACTTACATGAGTTTTATACTAGTATCCAATAATATCCCACTTACCCAATCTTACCCTAAAAGATGAAATGATCATTAACAGAGTTTTTACAACGAGTAATATGCACATGACTTGAATTTTTTTCTGCCACCAGTGAATTTAAGATAATTAATATAGTGCAGTAATAATTGTTCTGAAGAATTCCAACGTCATAATCACTAGACTACTCCGTAGTCCAATTGTCCATACTCTGGTTATTGCATTTAAGCTTAAAAGTCTGATTTAGTTAATTTGTGCACAATTGATAGATTTTCACAACTCATCTTTTCAGTCACCGTACCCCCTCTGTACCCCCTCTGTTTGGCCTAATAAAATTGGCCATGATGTAATGCATCTTTAAATGGATTGGTCGCCTATATCTCGTTATGGTTTAAATCCTCCGGGCACCTGCCATTACCATTAATAACTACATGGTACACAACTATGCGGCCTTTGTGTTGGCGGGAACATTAAACTCCCAGTAGGTGTATGAGCGCGTCTTGTACCATGCTTGTACTTCCAAGCTTTGTGCGTGCGGTTAAATTGGATTGATAAACAAGTATGATTGACAGTGTGTGTGTTAGGGACTTTGCCCGATCAAAGTCCCGTTTAAAATGCAATGTCATAGTCGATTTTTAACCCGGACTTTCGCGATTAATAAACTGGTAGATTCTAAAATCAGATTTGTTCAGTATTGAAGTGCCAATATAATTATGACATTATGATATGTTGCATTCAATAATATAAGCCTACGTATACTTTACTTTTACTGTCACTAATATAATTATATAAACTTTTCATAACAATTTTATTCTAGTATTTTGATGTAATAAATATCAGTATAATTTCGAGTTCAACTGAATCCTTTCATCATGATTAATGACATGTTTTATTTATCAAAAATCGACTATGGCATAGTCTACACAATCACTCGTTATTGTGCAAAATAAAATATATCATCAGCGTATTGAAAAAAAATGTTGGTAATGTTGATAACCACTATACAAGTACATGGTTTAAAAAAACGAATTATAAAATAAAAGAAATAAATTAACGCCCTCATTCAAGGTCAATGTCAAATCAATCTGAATAATAAAATATAGATTGCTATATATATGCGTGCAGGTGAACTACCAGTTGCTTAGCAATTACCTGGCGTCCATAACTACGGGCAGCATGGTCATTATCATCTTCATTATATATATTTTTTTAATTAACGCATGGCAGTGTATGTTAAAATGTCACATTTTGACAACATCAATAATTATAATATATACATTAGCCATTATGCCTTGACAATATCGATAATATGTGATGAGATATTGCACAAAAATAATAGAATTATAATTCTATGAAATTTACCCCATAGGGCTTGAATTATTTGTTGCTATATCATCACGTTTGTTGATAATTTGTGGAATATTTACGTTCGAGGGTGCTTAGTTACTTCAGTTTGTTGATATCATATATTATCATAATTCTATCATATGGAATAACAGATGGAATCGAATAGCAGATGATGAGCCTGTTCTTTTGCATATCAGGTAATTAAGCATTCTTTGTTTCCGTTTTTTCTGAAATAATCTGATAATTTACTACATAAAAAGCGATAGGAATTTAACATCACTTGTGTTGCTATATTTTGGATGTGGAAAATTATTTTAGCAACAATAAATGAGTGATTACAACAGTAATGTCGTTTCAACTCGTAAGCTCTCGTATTTACATTACATGTTGTTAAAGTAACTATTTGATAAGTGATTCGCATTGACAATGTTTTAATGTTTGAAGATTTTCATCGGGGATTTTATGTTACTGATTTTTAAATCACAAAGTGTTAAAACACTTTGTGTTTCATATAAATTGATATATAAATCCAATTAAGGATTATTTAATAATAATACTAATATAATAATAATACCCACATATTTATTAAGCGCTTACAATATGAATCTCGAAGCGTTGAAAGCATTAATAACATGAAAAAGATATGCAAAAATTACAGAGTATAAGCAGGCAAATATAAGCTAATATACGAAAACGTTCATATCAGATATGCAATACATGCATTTTCTGCTCTCTACGCTCGCGTGATAATACTCGTATTCAGACCATTACGGCGATATGCAGGACCCATAATTTTCCAGTTTAAGGATATACGAGGTTTTGTTGGTCGAAGCAGCCAAAAATTCGATTTTCATTATCTGAATCAATATATTATTGAAAAATAACACGGTGTTTTGCAAAAGTTCATTCTACAAATCATATACTTTGAAAACTTGCTTAATTTATTGTTGTTAATGAGTTATGTACGTTTTACAAAGTATATCTGTGATATTTGAATTCTTCTACACACTCGATATGAATTGAGCAATGCAATTTTTGCTGAAGCTCAGTAGCTCACTACGATTCGCAAGATGATGTGAACTACTTTTTCCTGCTGCTTCGACCAACAATACATCGTATAACCTTAAGCCATTTTAACTATAGAGACGCAGTGTATTTACTAATATTAATACATTGATCTTATAGGAAATAAGACAAGGAAGCCTATAATTGCATTTACATTTTCATAGTTCTCGTAGTTGAGATATCAAGACGAAAGTTTGGGCGTTTGCCTCTCTCGAGAAAATCATGCACATGGGACAGAATTGTCACCCCTTAATTTAGAGCATAATACCATTGTTCTATATGTGTGAGCTTTATTTGTCTGATCTTTATTTGTCTGTCTAGAACACTCCTAGATCTTGCTGCCTAAAGTTTAAGGTTAGCAACTATTTTAAACTGTTGCGATTTGGTAGTTCACAACATCTTGTGAATGGTAGTGAGTTTTAGCAATATTTGGATTAACCATTTTATAACGAGTGTGTAGAAGAATTCAAATATCAGAGGTATACTTTTTGTAGGTCCAGTGGTTCTTGAGTTATGTTATAGAGAGGGCTGAAACAACAACACTTTTGTAAAACGTACATAACTCATTAACAACAATAAATCAAGCAAGTTTTCAAAGTAGCCTATATGATTTGTAGAATGAACTTTTGCAAAATATCAAAGTGTTATTTTTCAATATATTGATTTAGATAATAAAAATCAATCTTTTGGCTGCTTCGACCACATACAATGTACCTCGTACGTCTACCCTTAAAACACTCGGTTCTTCCAAAATTGACATGTACGTGCTGGGGAGCATTGCCGGGATGGCAAGGGAATAGGATGGATCATTTTTGGTGGTTATGTTTCCCCCAGAATTTGGAGGTAGTGGGTCTTTGGAAGCTAAGCTGGCGTACCGGTAAAAAGTGGATGCGAATGGTACAAATCAAATGCGATGCGATGAATAAGCAATTATGGATCTTTTTATTCTTTTAAGTTGAAGGTATCAAAACTAAGGGTGTTTCAGCGCTCTATTTTGGTAAAATTCAGGGGTCTTTTGGAACTGCGCGATCCACAAAACAGGAGTCTCTTTTTTTTGGGGGTTAGCACACGGAATTGGGGAAGCGATCAAGTTTTTGCACACCAAATAGGGAGGCGATACGTAATGTTTGGCATGCGGATCGGAATTTAACCCTCCGCATGGCTCATAATTATTGCATTTACAATCTTATTTGTAATTTTGCAGTGGAAATTTGATGCTTACAACTTGAGATCTCACACGATTGATTCATCCTTTATATAAGCCTCTCATATCACACGATGGGCAGTGGTGCAAGCAATACGGGAGGTGCAGGCACAGAAAGGGGTCTCTTGACCAGAGAAATGGGACCCAATGGACGCAGACGTTTGATATATGAATTTGAGGGGCGTCGCTATGACGTCTCGGCGATTTTAGAAAGACGTAGACAAGCCATCATGGAGAGAGAAAGAACAAGATCAAGTCGAGCAGTGCCACCAACGTCTACGCCTGATGATAAGCCTGCAACTAAACCGCTCCCTGTAAGTATGGGACTATATACCTCAAAGATGCACTTGAGATAAGGGAATGTTCAATAATTCCGCTCGTGTTCGCTCAAATTTTTTCGGACCCACTCACCCTTGTTTTGTTTGTTTCTCCATTTAAAACATCACCCTCAGGTTTCAAGTGAAAAATTCAGCCCCCCCCAAGACCCACCCCACCCCTGACAACTTATATGCAGCAATCATTGTCAATCATAATGTATATACTTTTCAATAAAAAATCAGATGTTGTTAACGATACAAACAGCGTGTTTTATTGTGCATTCAGAAGTGAATTTGGGTAAAAGGTGGTTTTGGTCTTGAATCATTTAAAACTCGAAACAAAATGTACATGGGAAGCAATCAAACTTAAGGCCTAATGCAGACGAGAATAGTGTTGAAGCTTGGTGGCAACGAGACCACTTAAGAGAAAGATTAATTAATTATGCAAACAATTTCTCCATAGATCATAAAGATTGATGACCAGAAGACAAATCGTATAGAGCATCACACCGCTGAATACGACTCAAAAGAATTTATTGTACGAAGAGGCCAACCGTTTCGACTAGCTGTTACTTTCGGAAGACCTTACAACGCAGACACAGATGACATCATCCTGGACTTTAGCACAGGTAAAGAAAGGATAAATGTTGAAAACGGTCGGAAAGATAAGACCCTCCGACGCTGATGCGGGATCCCGCTTTGTTGGAGTAATTTACCAGAACCAGAACCAGAACCAGAAAGTCCAGTATACAAAAGCAAAATAGTTAAAAGTGTTGGATATTTATTATAATCTATTATTATAATCTATTTATAATAAATATAGTTGTTTAAGTAATAGAGTGAGGGATTTGAAGTTATGGGTAGCCATGGCCATCAGGTATCATGCTTAGTGGAACACGGTGGCCGAGCAAAACGGGCTTCGACTCATAATCGGAATGTTGTGGGTTCGAGCCCCGGCGATGCCATCGTGTTGTCCATTACTCCTCTCCGCCTAGGTGTATAAATGTGTACCGGCATTCTTAGATGTTAGGAAGGTAACATACTCGCTGTGAAGGTGTGGCGATTCCGCGCAGCAACATAAATACACGGTTGGTTGATGTGTGTACAACTGTATTCATTGTTAAGAAAAGTCTTAAATCGTGTTTGCATCTTTTCAATGGGTAGACACTTGTATAATGGAATCAAAACATCATAAAAATGAGTAACACATAGCATGGAAATTTTCAAGCTACTTTTTGTCATGAAATTAAAGGAATAATTCATATTTAAATAAATTTGAAATATATGTAAATAGCGCCCTCAATTTGAACACGTACAGTTTATAGAATAAAATTTACCACAAAAAGGCAGAAAGAGGATGCATAGTTTGATAAAGTAAAGAAATTCTAAGTACAAAATAGCTCAAATATATTATATGTATATGTTAGCGTGAAAACACAACTTACAAACACACGCCGGCCGGACATGACTCGACCTCTCGCTGCTAATGAATATGTTTTTCCTGAACACTTTAGAGTGTGACGAGTTGTTTTTATTTACAGCAACAATTTTGGTCACTAACTCTCGTTTGTAAAAGTAAAACAGACGTAGCAGCCTGTTTGGTCTCACATTTGTGGTTAATATTGAAAGCAATAAAACATGATAAGTAATTTCTATTCACTTACAGGAAATGTGCCATCTTATAGCAAAGGAACCAAATTGGTCTTTCCTGTGCAAGACAAATTAGAGGAAGGTAAATGGGGCGCACAAGTGGAGAGCAGCGACGGGAAAACCGTTGTGTTGAAAGTACAATCGTCTTGTAACTCACCTATTGGATACTACGCTCTGTCAGTGAAAACAAAGGTAAAAGACGGTGATGAAAACAGTGAATCCAGTTATCCTTATCCTGATAAAATATACATCATATTCAATCCTTGGTGTAAACAGGATGCTGTATACATGGAGAGTGATGAAGAAAAGGAAGAATACGTCCTCAATGAAACAGGATACCAATTTTATGGAAATTCCAAAAGAGTTAAGAAGCGTACATGGAACTTTGGACAATTCGAAGAAGCCTCTTTCGAAGCTGCGATGTATTTATTACAAGATTGCCGGGAACCAGTCGTTGATTATGAGCGTAATAATCCTATCATTGTATCTCGCAAGATGTCAGCTGCTGTCAACGTCCAGGATGATGGCGGGATTTTGGTGGGTAGGTGGAGCAAAACATACCCGGATGGCGTGAAACCAACAAAATGGAACGGTAGCGTCGATATCTTAGAACAATATATGAAGGAAAAGACACCAGTGAAATACGGGCAATGTTGGGTGTTTTCTGGCGTGCTAACTACCATCCTGAGATCCCTTGGGATCCCGGCAAGAAGCGTAACGAATTTCGCCTCTGCGCATGACACGGATTCAAGCATGACGATAGATAAACACGTGGATACGGATGGGGAGTCTATCAAGTGGATGGATACTGATTCCGTGTGGAATTTTCATGTGTGGAATGATGCCTGGATGACAAGACCCGATTTGCCACCTGGATATGGCGGATGGCAAGCTGTTGATTCAACACCGCAAGAAACCAGTGAAGGTACGGATATTATCATTATATAAGAATGCAATTTACAAAACCAACTTAGAGAAATCCCTATAAGTTATACACCATTAACTATAGGCCTCAAATTAAAATGAAGGACTACTAATGTGTAGGTCATGTTAGGAAGAAACGAAAATGTGCATAGCTCCGATAGCAAGAACTGGCAAATGAATTTGAAACACTGTAATGCACACTAGTAACCAAAGTTCGTAGTATCTGATCCAAGTAAATGCACTTACTGTGTACGTTTCAACAACCACTATTGTCTTTGTCAACACTTAATGAGGAGTGACTGCAATCTACTGACAACCAACGCTAGAGGGATTTCCAGCGTGATGTTTTGGGTTGCCAGTTGGTTTTCCTTCTGGGGATTTTTTTGGATCCCTGTTGCAGGAACTCATCACAAATGTGAGTACCCAGCAAACACAAAACGTTTTCTACATCATTCGCAAAAGGTTATAAAAGGTTGTCAGAAAACGTTTAAATGTCGGGTTATATAAAGGGTATATTAATAGTATAAAACGTTTTCATAACCTTAAAAAACATATTTTGATAATCTACTGCTCAGCAAACAAAATGTTTTACAGAAAACGTTTAAATGTCGGGTTATATAAAGGGTATAAAAACGTTTTAATAACATTCCAAAAACATTCTTGAAAACTTGATACAAAACATTCCAAACAAAATCTTATTTTGGGGTTGAAAAAATATTTTGCGAAAAATGTTTGCCCAAAATAATATTTTCAATAACGTTTTAAAAACGTTTTCATGACCTTTATATAACCCGACATTTAAATGTTATTAAAATGTTTAAAAAAAACATTTTAAGAACATTTCTGTGGTTGCTGGGTTCAAATATTTTAACATAATGTTATTTAAGTATTGACACAATATTTGGCAAAAATGTTTGCAAAAATAGTTTACAATAACATTTTTTTTAAACATTTAAAAATATTTTTGTATTGTGTTTTCATAGAAAACGTTTTAAAACGTTATCATAACCTTTATATAACCCGACATTTTAATGTTATTAAAACGTTTTTACCTAAACCAAAAGCCAAAATATAACTTATTTAAAACGTTTTTAAATCGTTTTTGTGTTTGCTGGGTAAGCTGGTACTGCCCCTATAAACAAAAAAGATTAAAAAAAATAGTCTGATAGCGATTAGTGCTCATTTTGATAATGTCTTTGCAGGGATTTGTCAGTGTGGCCCAGCTTCTGTCAATGCCATCAAACAAGGTCACGTATACCTTCCTTACGACACCAGATTTATTTTCGCTGAAATCAATGGTGACAAAGTTTATTGGGAGGTCACTGACCCAAAGTCTCACGATCCAACGCTGAAGAAGATTCGGATAGAAAAATCTGCGGTCGGAAAGGGGCTTTACACAAAAGTAGTTGGGGAATTAGCAGGAGAGGATATCAATGGACAATACAAGCACAAAGACGGTAGGTGAAGATAGAAATACTATGAATCAAAGTAGCCTCAATCCAATAGCATAGTTCAATAACATATCAGAACTCAAAATTTGACTATAAATTACAGGGGTATGAGTGTTTGTACCGGCAACACATCAAAGGTCATTCTACAATGTTCTATGAACATACGTAATGGGTTGAATAACTGTGTCTTGGCAGATGCGCATGTTTGAGATCTGGTGAAAGCATTGGTCGTATCTGCGTATACAGGTCCCAGTAACAACAGAGTAATAAACTTTTATGAAATTCACTCTGTAGCTGAAAGTCTCTCAATCTCTTAAGATACTCCTTATTGGCTTGCAAGTACTGTATTACAGCACACTCAACACAATTTCGATCAAGTCTCTTCTGCTCCACTTCAATTTCTGACGATGCTCTTTATGACACCAAGGTCTAGCTTCATTTCATTGATCTGTGTTTAAATCCTTCAAGTTCCAAATTTTGTGAAATTCATGTTCATGTGGAATGTAAAATATGTGGAATCAGCATGAAAAATACATTTAAAATAGTATTTGTTTAGTGGTTCTTGATATAGCTTTTGATATTTTAAGAAAATGCATCGAAGCTATTTATATCGTCAGCACGCAGAGCATTAACAGACCTTTGGAAACTTCTAACTACGTTACCTATGCCTTAAAGAAAGTTTGCATTTCACCTCACAACTTGAATTCCCCCTGGCCAATGAGTGCAATAAGATGACCTTGTGCAATCATGTAGTAGTTCCTTGGGAATGACCTTCGGTTGAAGTATTTTGTTCTCAAATGTTGACAGTTTAACTGCATGGGGTATGCCCTATGTACCCAGCAAACACAAAACGTTTTCGACATCATTCGCAAAAGGTTATAAAAGGTTGTCAGAAAACGTTTAAATGTCGGGTTATATAAAGGGTATAGTAAGAGTATAAAACGTTTTCATAACCTTAAAAAACATTTTTTGATAATCAACTGCTCAGCAAACAAAAATGTTTTACAGAAAACGTTTAAGTGTCGGGTTATATAAAGAGTATAAAAACGTTTTAATAACATTCCAAAAACATTCTTGAAAACTTGATACAAAACATTCTAAACAGAATGTTATTTTAGTTGAAAAAATATTTTGCGAAATATGTTTGCCCAAAATATTTTCAATAACGTTTTAAAAACGTTTTCATGACCTTTTTATAACCCGACATTTAAATGTTATTAAAAGGTTTTGAAAAAACATTTTAAGAACATTTCTGTGTTTGCTGGGTTCAAATATTTTAACATAATGTTATTTAAGTATTGACACAATATTTGGCAAAAATGTTTGCAAAAATAGTTTACAATAACATTTTTGAAAACATTAAAGAATATTGTTGTAGTGTGTTTTCATACAAAACGTTTTAAAACGTTATCATGACCTTTATATAACCCGACATTTTAATGTTATTAAAACGTTTTTACCTAAACCAAAAGCCAAAATGTAACTTATTTAAAACGTTTTTAAAACGTTTTTGTGTTTGCTGGGTAGGAATTGTTTGGCAAAATAAGCTATTATGGTGTGTTTGCCTTATAATATATTATCTATTATTTTTCATTTGCTTATTACATATTCGTTGGGGCATTTACTTGACAATTCCATGAAACTAGCTGAATGGATATATAGCAAAATGGGAATCTTAAAGAGAATCGGTCAAGGTTAATATTTCACTCCCAGTTGGTTTCTGCGTTCAGACAAAAAAAAAGTAAGTTTTCATTTTCATGTGATTCATGTTTCAGGATCTATGGAAGAACGTTTAGCAGTCGAAACAGCGGTTGAACGTGGGTCTAAACCCGACACCTACAGTCCAGATGTTCCAGAAGTTGACGACATCGCGGTAGATATCGATGTTGATGCCGACGACAAAATATTTGTTGGTGATGATTTTGCTGTGGGCGTGAAACTGACTAACAAAAGCGCAGAAGAGAGGAATGTGGACTTGTCTGTGATTATTCAGATCTGTTACTACACAGGTGAGTAGCAATTGATAGTTCAGAGTTGATTTAGATGTCAACCGGGCATACCTATTTTGTGAACAGTCTTCAGCTGGGATGTGAAGACTTCAGGTTTCAGAAGGTTTCAGTTGCAAAGTCGGTTCGTCTGTCAAAATATTTACCAGATTTTAAATTGAATCTATTCAACTAACATACCCAGGTGAATGAGAGTCTACACAGTTTGAGTTGGTAGCTATTATATACCACATGCATGTATTCCTGTCATTTGATTGGTTAAAGCCGCGTCACGTGGCATGTAATGGAATAGTTCACTGCGCTATATACTCGCCGACTCAGTTGTGGCTTGTGTGTGACATAGTGGTTTGTGAGTAAATAATATAATGGTAAAAATATATGTATGAGGTATATAAACAAATATTGCCTGCCCTTTAGTCTGTGAATGGTCAAAATATTGCTCCTCGTGATCTTAAAACCAAACTAGTTTTCACTCAGCGTCACTGTGGGAAAATTGGTTTTGAGGTCACGAGGGGCAATAGTTGTGACCATTCACCCCTTGGGCAGTCAAAATTATGGTATATAGTTATGTAATCACATAATATGATGGAAGCCAATGGAACTTTTCGTGTACTATACTAATAATGTTCTACCCCTCGATTGAGCTTTTAAATTCCAATTATAAACAAATATTCTGATTTCTTTGCACAACCAATGTGGAAATTTATTATAATTCGATCCATTTGCATTTGGAGTAACCAAAACTTTTGTGGCGGGGAATAAAGAGAAGCTACTTTAAGGGGGTACTACACCCCTTGATAAATTTATGTCTATTTTTGCATTTTTCTCAAAAACTAATAACACAGTGGTAACAAAAGTTATATATATTATAGGGACAAGTAATCCAATTACTACACAGGAATTTCAGTGACCCAAGACAAGCGGTTTGTTAGTTATGATAAGAATGTACCTCATTTCCTATCATATATACTGAACCGCTTGTCTTGAGTCACTGAAATTTCAGTGTAGTAATTAGATTCCTGCCCCAATAATATACATAACTTTTGTTACCAGCGTATTATTATATTTTGAGAAAATGCAAAAATAGTCAAATTTACCACAGGGTGTAGTACCCCTATAAACTGACTATGGAATCAATAGTACTTTTATGTCCCCTATTTCGGAAAATTGTCGCGTTCCAATGCCCTATAACCTTTTTCCAAAAGCAATATCGTTTGAATCTGTTCCTTTCTCAGGTGTGTTAGCCGACAAAGTGAAGAAAGAACGTCGTAGTGTAGTTGTCGCAGGAAGTCAATCAACAGAAGCTTTATTCAAAGTTAAAGTTGATGACTATGTAGATAAACTGGTGGACCAGTCGTCGATGAAGATATTCCTGTTGGGAAAAGTTAAGGTAAAATAATAAGTGCTGGCCATATGATATTGTCCAATGCGCTGCTTTTCAACCTTTTCTATTTTGCTATTAATAGTTTCAAAGCGGGAATGTTCAACGTGACCTAATAATCACATAAACATTTTGTACGTTTCTGGATGCATAATTAGAAGTTCGATACGGGGTGCATCCGGAAGTGTTTGTACGACTACGGGAGAGGGGGTGGTTTATAATACAGGGTGTCCCTGAAAGAACTGTATCGTCGGAAACATAATTTTTTGGGTATTTTAACGCCACAACTAAACAACTAAATAAGTGTTGTGGTTGAGGAATAAAGCAGCTATCAAATAGTCATTAGGTATATTTGAAATGAAAAATAAGGCAGGCTATTTGGTGTATGGAGGGCTGTAGGTTGGTGTGGGGTGAGTTCGTCAATACTAAAAAGCTGTAACATATTTACATTCTTTATGCAGGAAACCAAGCAGACATTGGTGGATCAGGAAGATTTCAGGCTTCGCACTCCCAACCTTGACCTCAGTGTTTCGAACACTAAACTCAAGGTTAACCAAGAATTTACTGTGGATATTGCTCTCAAGAATCCACTTCCGAGGACCTTGACAAAGTGCACTTTCAATTTGGAAGGAGCTGGACTACAAAAACCCAAAGTCATCAATTTAAAGTAAGCCTCTAAAAAAAGATTAAGGAAAGTTATACTGATACTCTTTATTTGGTCATTAATTACAAAAACGGTCAAAATGATTACGATTGCAAATGTGGTCCTCATCCACGTTTCGAATCGTATTTCATAACATTACCTTCACTCTTACATTATCTCTTGCTGTTGTCACCGACTTCAATCAATCAATATTAACCATATACTATTAACAGACAGGTGAAGTACATGATCTGGATAAAGAATGAGTTACTTAAGAAAAGCTTCGGCATAGTTCGACATAGTGGGCGCCAATCCCAAGATGGAGGCTGTTATTTGACATTGTCAGGCTGTCTAAGTCGTGTCGGCAATTAGTAATCGATTGTAATCGATTGTTGATAGTCCAAATGCCGTCCACGCCAGGGGCACTGTTTGGCGGAATCAGTTATATTATTATTCAGTTTTGTAGAAATGTAGATATAGATAATGTAATAAAGTTCAAAAATGGAACATTTCACGATGAAGGTTAGGATTTTAGTTGTACAATGAACCAAAGAAAACAACCAAAGCCAACCAACGCAGCAAACATTGAAAAACGTCTCAAGAGTCATGGGGGTCTTTGTAAGGTATTGTATTGTTAAATAAATTAATGAAGCTCATCATGGAAATGACAATGATAGATTCCAAACGATTGCATAAGGTGCCACAGAGAAACCTTTGCATTTCAATTGACAAGGTTTATCATCGACAAGTATGAGGAAAGATCGTGTTCATCTTTACTAAAATCTAATTATGTTTATTGGGTTGTTTTTTTCAGTAACGTCAGTCCTAGAGCAGAAGTAAAGCAGAAAGTAACCTTAAAGGCGCAGAAACCAGGCAGAAGAACACTCATCGTTGATTTTGATTCGGATCAACTCTCCCAAGTACACGGAGATGTGGACCTGGAAATTAAACCATAGTTTTCAAAATGCAATCATTCTTTATTAATCATTAAAAATACAACTATCATAATAATGTACATACACCACAGGACACACCGATATACATGCCAGAGGGAATTATACAGGTGCCTAGCCTATCCCTGGTACCGGAAACGTGGAGAGAAATCGCAAGTTACAGTTTAGAGATATGGAGCTTGAGTCCGACTGTAGACTACCCCGTAGTCCACTTGCCCATTGTGCATACTCTGGATATTGTATTTAAGCTTAAAACTCTGATTTAATTAATGTGTGCACAATTGATAGATTTTCACATCTGATCAGTCACCCTACTCCCTCTGTTTATTGTTAGCTTCCCAAGTGGACTACTGACATTGCCTTGCGGTTAAGATTTTTAACACGGGACTCTATGGAGAGTTAGGCCAATTTCTGGCCTAACTAAAATTGGCCATGATGTAATGCATCTTTAAATGGATCTGCCTTGTGATTGGTCACCCATACCTCGCTATGGTTTAAATCGTCTGGGCCCGCGCCATTACCATTAACTACACCGTAAACAACTGTCTGTGGTATTTGTGGCGCCTTTGTGTTAGCGCGAAAGTTAATCTCTCATCAAACATCTAGCGCGTACTTGTGGTTAATGGACTGATAAACAAGTATGCTTGACAGTGTGTTTTAGAGAGCAAAGTCCAGGGGTAAAGTTCTGCTTACAATTCAAAGTTCATAGTCGAAATTTCGGGGTTCGCTATCAATAAACTGGTAGATTCCAAAATCAGAATTGTTCAGTATTTAAGTGAGCCGTTATAATTATGCAAGATAATGTTGCATTCAATTACTTTTATTTTCACTAATCCTCTATGACCATTTTACTATTGAATACTTTAATTTTAATAAACATCATCAGTATAATTTTGAGTTCAACGAAATGGGTTCATCATGACTAATAATAACATATTTTTAATAAAATTCGACTATGGCATAGTCTAGTCCGACTGGGGCTCATTATGCGCGTTCCAGACGGTATAGCTGCTGATAAAGGCGATCTTGCTCATCTCTTGAATCAGCGACTTGGAAATGGTGCCAGCAAATGTTAAAGCCATATTATAACATTTCTGTAAAATAGATTAGTATTTATTTTCCATAAAATGTTAGCTTTTACTGTCAGATGTGTCCCCTTTAATTTTGAGCCGAACAAGTGAGGTAAAGCATAGAAAATTGGAATTTACTACTAGCGCCCATGCATGTTACTCCCGCGGTTGTAATACGGTACGATCCTCTGGGTGTGTGCGTATGTGTAATCCCGCACGCCGTGTACGTACTGTGCATACGTGTTCGACTAATATTTCCATCGTAATAATAAAACGCCGGTTCCATCGTTTTATTCAAAATCTCGGATTTTGACAAAACTACAACACCTAAAGTCTTGTTTTTTGCAGAGTATCTTTACTGACTAAAGTACATTACAATCGTGTAAAAAAAACAGAATTAAAAAAAAAATTGAGGGCGTTCTCCTCAGCAAATGTTATAATATGGCTTTAAGGCAGCACGGAATCTCTTCACGTTCTCAATTGTAACAAGACCTCTGAAACCAATTTCAAAGCAATTCAGATAACACTTATAACCTTTTTGAATGATGTCGGATCGAAGCGTTTTGGATGTTTGCTTCGAAATGCACGGAAAGCGCCAAAATATGGATAGACCTTTTATTGTTGTCAATGATGATAAGGTCTGGTTTCTGGTAGTGAGAAACATCCCACCGTCGCGTCCTTATCATATGGGTGTCTATCGTGTTAATGAAGAGTAGTATTCCGTCAAAAGATGTCAGTATGATAACAGTCAATGTCTGTGCTGATGAAACTGATGAAAGTTGGACGTTGGCAGTAGGAGGAATATTTTGCGGAAAGGTCCTTCTCCGGTCCTTCCAGTTATTGTGTACCTTGGGAGATCGGCAAAATGGTACAATTTTCTTTGACGGATTTAGAAATTTAAGTTGTAGATAATGTACATATAATTATACTGTTATGCCTCCCTCCGGGTATATCTGCCTTGTTGAAGACAGATAGAACAATATTAAAAAACGTGCAGGAGCGTTTGAGTGTTTTGACATAATTTGCATTTGATATTGACTGCTAAGGTTAGCAACTATCTTAAACTGTTGCGATTTGGTAGTTCACAGCATCTTGTGAATGGTAGTGAGCTTTGGCAAAATTGGCATTGATAATTTCATAGCGAGTGTGTAGAAGAATTCAAATATCACACATAACTATACTTTTGTAGGTGTTTGATAATTATTTTCTTAACATATTAGCAGGGACAAGTGATTTGTGCGGAACTTTTTTTCCGCGCAATCTCCGCGCAATTGGCTATTTTTTTTCCTATGGACAGGGATACATGATTTGCACTGAAAAAAAGTTCCGCGCAAATCACTTGTACCTGCATTAGACATAAGGTTATGTTTGCTGGAGACATACTTTAACTAAGTAATACTATAAGGAAAATCCATAAAGAATTACTTCAGAATTGAAGATCCCCACGTTTGCACCTTTTTTCAATATATTTTAATGCAAACACTGAATTCAACATTTCAGTGGTGATGAGGAGAAACAATATTATCCTGATTTAGATTGATGTGTGATCAAGTTTGAACTTATGAACTTATTAAAGTTGTTGTATTTGACATTAATTTCGGTTTTATTGATTTCTGCAATACATGTTTATAGAACTAATCATATCTCATGTCAGTCATTTTGCTTGTTTACGTCACGGTTTGTTCTAAATGATAAACCTGATTAACACAAAGCAGGTAAAGGGACACAATCATTACATAGATGAGTTTTGAATACAATAAAATCAACTTATTATCTTAACATAGATGCCTTAGTGTGGTATTCCACAAGGTTTCATTCTTGGTCTCAGTTTTAACTTTTAAGTTAAAAATCAAGTACAAAATTCAACGTCCCAAGGAAACTGCTCATTATGAGCGCCTAATAAGGTAAGCAACTATTTTAAACTGTTGCCATTTGGTAGTTCACGGCATCTTGCGAATGGTAGTGAGCTTTGGCAAAAATTGCATTGATCAATTCATAGCGAGTGTGTAGTAAAATTCAAATATCACTGATATACTTTTGAAGGTCCTGTATGTAGTTCTTGAGTTATATTATAAAGAGGGCTGAAACAACAACACTTTTGTAAAATGTACATATATAACAACAATAAATCAAGCAAGAAAGTATACGATTTGTAGAATAAACCAAAGTGTTATTTTTCAATAATATATTGATTCAGATAATGATAATCGATTTTATTTTACTGCTTCGATCAGCAATACCTAGTCTACCCTTAAATTGACCAATGAGCTGGATTGTTTCTTGTTACTTTGGAATGAGCAGATAATATCTTCAAGCTTGTTGCTGATATCCATTTGGTGCTGCAAAATGTAGTGAAGTGCTATATACAAATTCCCTTAATTATTACTCTTTATTAAAATGGTACAGTTATTTGTTTGTATTTCAAGCTTTTCCTAAAATGTTTTTAACTTGTAAACTTTGTTGATCTTTAGAATTTGAACGTGATATATATAGCATTTAGGAGTTTAGCTTACTACCCTAATGCTTTTGTCTCAAGTTTAGTATCGTCCGCTTTTTTAGAGTTAAACCCGATTTGAAAATTTGCTTTCCTGTTTTCAATAATTATAATAAAAATTTATTTAACATTTTGTGAATGTTTTTGAAAACGTTTTGCGTTTGCTGGATAAATGACCTTGAAATGACCTTGAAAAATTTTGACTTCTGCTGCTAATTATTTCTACTTTATTCAAGACTCTTTAAGGTTGGTATGGACCCTGGAATTGTGTGACTTTTGGCCGTCATTGCTGCTATATTTTCCATAATTTCAGGATTTAATAAGACCAACCTTAAAGTACGTTAATATTATTTCAAGCTGTTTTCGACATGTCCCCTGGTTACTATATGAGCATGATCTTTTTCTTCATAATTTGCGCCTTTTTGGCTGGTAATTATGTGTTCTGATTGTCATATTATCAAATCTTGAATACAAGAAGGTAGTAAACGCTTTGTTCTTACTTTGCACTCCGTGCATTCAATGTATATTGTATCAGTCGAATACAAGAAGATTGTAAGTGTTTTGTTATTATGCACATACGACCTTCTTGCTTTCAACTGATAAGACACTAGTTCACCTGACCATAAGATAATTTCCAATGAGGTATTTATGTAGTTGAACTTCACGGTCCATGTGTGTGTAGTTGAACTTGGATCGTCTGTGATTATCGACTTTGTACTGGGCGTATATTTGCAACGTTTGATGTACAATCATACAGTGTCTGGGTGTCGGTGACATAAGCTGCAAAAATAAAGGTAAGGCTCTTTACTTCAAATAAGCAAATTAATTTCCCAATTTTGTTTAAAAATATTCTAGTACGCATATACAAGTGAAAGTGTAATGAAACCAGTTTGTGGTGGACAAGATATTTAAGAAATAAAGGGTAATGCATTATCCTTTACACGCAAATAATGTGTCCGAGGCAGTAAAAACGTAAATAATGGGTGAGGTGCAGCCGAACCCTTTATTTAAACGTTTTTACTGCCGAGGACACATTATTTGCGTGTAAATGATAATGCTGCACCCTTTATTTCTATTCTACTACCACAAAATAGTGCGATATGAAGAGAAAATATCGTAAAAAGCGTAAGTAAGTGATAGCGAGTATTGCAGAACGCGTAACCAAGCGTAATGCATTGCGTAGAATGCGTGATGCGAGAAGAAAATAAAGTTCGTTGCCCTGGCCACTTTATTGCTGAATAATGGTCTTTCACGTGACATGTTTCAACAAATCACAGTGCGCGATTTTGAATAATGGGTCGTGGGTTAATAAAATTTAAAATTAAGACGTCTGTATTGGTTCATAAAGCAGATACAAAACTTCATCCAAAAATAATATGTGATATGTTCCCAAACAATATTTTCCTATTCTTAATTAGTTGGTGTGAGTGAATGAACTCTCTATGTACGAGGTTGGTGCGCATAGAGAGCAAAATCCATTCCTCGCCAAGAGGACAACTGTATAATTTGCTATTGATTTTCATTCGTTCACAGGTCGCAATGGCCACATCTCCAACCCATACCGATTCATACTACAGAGTGTACAAAGCCCTTCATCATGTCACCCATCATGCTATACCTTGTGTTGATAATTGCCTTAAAGATTGGCATCAACAGCAACAAATACCACCTTGTACTGGACAATGTCCTAATGGTAAGAAGCCTAAGCTACCAGCATCGTGTCAAAACTGCATAGCTTGGGGTCGAGCCATCGAAGCTGTTATGTACCAGCCAACCACAGCAAGATCGCAAATTACCTGGACCAATATAAACCAATCTAATTTGGGGACAAGTCATGTGGAAGTGGCAAAGGCGTTTGTGTTGAGGCTTCCCAAGAAGCAAACCAGTTCTGGATGTTAGCAATATACCTGTATCTCTGATTTAGATACGGCTAGTCTTCTAATGATAATGTCTAAATTTGAGGCATTCCATGGAGGTGATCAAGCAAGCTACGACATCATAATGAAGGTAGAGTGCGTAAAGATGTAACAATGGATATAAATGTTTTGGCAATTGTATACATGAATACAAAAGCCACCCAAGTCCATGGGAAGTGATTTTGAGAGAAAAACCTGTGTATCATTTTAATTCCTTCAGTTAGATTTACTTGGTCAATATGGTAAGTTTTACGTGCAAATGAGTGGATTAACCTGTAATAGGTATGACGATTAGCATTTCAGGGACTTCGTGGGGTTCATTTAAATTTTGGACTTGGGTGGTTTTTGAATCATATACAAAGACAACAATGTTAAATTGAGATTACCACTAGTAAGAAAGCACACAGGTATGTATAATGTTGATAAGCATTCTGCCATGTAATATAAACCACACACTTTCCTTTATTAAACCCATTTTTTTCTTCAAAAGTCACTCTCTAGCAATGAATGTGTTACAAGTGGACTTTTATACATGCTGGATTTCAATCAATGTGTTACAAGACTCAAATCATGGAATTGGGTAATTCTTTCATACATGCTATTTTTCACATGCTCAATAGACACAGAGGGCGAATTTGAGCTGTTCTTTCATACATATGACAGGCCTATGTATAGCAACAATTTCCAATGCGTAACTCAATTTGGCCAAAGTATGGACTTAGGTGGCTTTTGTATTCATATATTCATTAAAGCCATAGTCACTTATACGAAATATGAAATAATTAATTTTTTTTTCAAACCTGATTTTTGCTATATATTTGTAATGTTTACTCATGTCTCAACTTAAACCTAAATAAAAACAGCCAATCGGAATTTCGACATGAAATCGTATTACGACAATAAGCCAAAGAATTCCACGTTAAACGGCCATTCACTTTACCTCGTTGTTTCGGCTTAAAATGGACAGAATCTCTTCCTGTTCCTGACAGTTTATTTTTTATATTATTTCAGTATTTTTGTTAAAGAATAACAAAAATAAAATTTAACGGCAATTGTGCATTATGATTTTAATTGATATGCTATAGAATAGCTCATTTCTTTTCTAAAGAAAACAAACTAAAATCAGTGTTTTATTTTTAAAAGAGTACTTTCATGTTATTGTTGTCTCTTGCATTTGACACGTTTGATGTCTTATCAGAATGACCAAGCTGCAAAATGAACTTTAATACAGAGTAGTTTCAAATAAACGTCATTGCAGTTACGCTGAGTTGCTCATGGCTATTATGATGTGTGTACTTTTGTCTCTTAAAAACATCTTAGGTCTCCGCGATAAGAAACACACTGTCTCACATGGCACTGAATGAAAACATGGAGCTAAGTGACCAGAAAGTCGGACGATACTTTCAAGAAATAGAAGCTTTCGTCAACTGCTTGGAAGTCTTACATCCACAGCATTTCACAGCAGCTCAGACTGCGAGGACCAATCTGGGTGTGGTAAGTACTAAATTATCAGATGAAAGCCTCAAATAAGATTTGAAATAAGAAGACGCATAATAAAATAATTCAATATCTTATATAAACATGTTATTCAATTCTATTCTATTCAATTCTATTCTATTCTATTCTATTCTATTCTATTCTATTCTATTCTATTCTATTCTATTCTATTCTAAACTAAATAGTTCTATTCTATCATAGAAATATCCGTTAATTTACATGTATGCCTTCAAACAAATATACATTTCATTAGGAACTTCCCAATTTTCCCTTCAAGCTTATCAGTGAACGATAATCTGTTTGTCAGAAGACTTATGCTGAATTTGATTTTGACTGAATAATTATAGATTCAAATGGAGCCGATAACTCTTAAGATGAAAGAAGACGTGAACCTTCAACTGAAGCTTGAATTTCAATCGATGAAAGAGGAATTTAGCGAGCTTAAACACGTTGTCTACGAGCATGTCAAAGAGAACGGTAAGTTCAAATTGTCATTCTTATAGATGAAGCGATATGGCCCTCATACCAAACAGTGAATTTTAGCTTATTTAAGCATTAAAGCATTAAAGCAATAAGCTAATATGCCTGATGAAAAACCTTATGGGATTGGTACAGCCTCCACCCCGCTTTCTTAGGACAAGGACTAATCTTGATGCAAACTGTAGTTAATTTCATTGTGCAAAGAATGTTATCAATTTCTCAGAGTATACCCGTGGCTCAACACAAAAAAATGTAACAAATTTTGCCAAAGAAATGTTCTCAGATTTATGCATGTCTCCAATCTACCTTACACACAATCCTGTTCACAATCACATGTAAAAATAAACTACTTAAAAATCAAGTAACTTATTACACAAAACATGTTTAAAGGATATAACAATTGTGTAAAACAATTACACAAACCTTAACCTTATAGAGTTTTACGCAAAACCGTGCCATATAAATTGAGTTTTCACACATTCTATATAATTGTAAATATTATTTTACTCTGTGTAAAGCTGTAGTTAAAATAATGTGATATTTCACATGATTGACATATGTTTAGGGATATCCATCACAATAGCAAATAAGAGAAATATACAACGGCCATTTTCACTACATTGTAGGCTTCTCTTTCTTCAAAACGGTAGGATTGTTTTAGAAATGATAGCTTATTGGGGCCGATTTTAGAATGGTTAATGCTACCTCCTTGTTCGATACCTACAGAAGAACCATTTGACCTCGGTCACTGCCAAAAGCAGCTGAAAGCAGACTACGGAACCACCAGAAGTGGCATAGGATTTCTACCTGGCATGCCTAAAGAGTTTTTACTCAAAGACTTTTTCGTGGACTTGGCCCTCATCCAGAATGAAAACAGACCAACTCGGGTCTTATCACAAATGCTACAAACATACTCAGACTTGTTGACGTTGAAGGACGATACAGGTCATAGATTAAACCATGTATTAGTAAGAGGTGAAGCAGGTACAGGTAAAACTACTATGTTAAGTAAACTTGCTCATCAGTGGGCCACAAAACCAAATCAAGATGGCGCTGGTGATGGGTGCGATGAAACTCAAGACCCATTAAGTAGATTTGACCTTGTCTTTGCTTTAGATGTCAGAAATTTTCAACCAGAAATGGATCTTGTAGAATGTATCCAAGACCAACTATTACCTGATATGTCAAATCTGCAGATAAGATCGATGCTTAATGCATATGCTGATAGTTGTTTATTTCTACTTGATGGGTATGACGAGTTGAAATCGCACCAACAAGTGCTTAATAGCAAACTTCTGTATAGAAGCTGTGTTATTATCACCACAAGACCCGATAAAGTTACTGAATTTTGTAACAAATATGATGGTTATGTTCATGTTCATCTTACTGGATTCTCTTGGAGTAGTCGACAAACATTTGTAACTAAATATTTTGAATCAAATTCTGAGGGAGTGGAAAAATCAGAAAATGATCGCTCTAGTGACTTGATAAAGAATATCGAAGGTTCGTACCTGAAACCGCTTTCATTTTTCCCACTGTTATTGGCAATGATGTGCTCCATTTTTAATTCATCAGGAGAAATTCCTATGCGAATGACAGTCTTATATAAACAGGCTATAAATGTTTTGGCTTTACAATTTTATGCCAAATCAAAACAAACTATTTCGCTCGGTAAAAGACAGAATTGGGAAATTGGTGAAATTCTGTCGTGTTTAGGATCAACTGCTTTGAAGGGATTATTAATTGAGGATACAAAATTAATCTTTGACGAATCTGACTTTGAGACACCCAAGAGAATCCAGGTTACCCCCATAGGTACATCGTTCATATTGCCGTTTAGCTGTGTATGCCTATGTATTGGACTAGAGGTAGGGTTGAGAATTGAATCAATGCATCTTGGACTAGTATTGGCATTGCTTGGATTCGGACTTGGATAAATCTTGCTTTCTGTCAGAATCAGAAGGACATTTGATGTCATAGGAAGGGCAGAGGAATTAGGACTCCTTATAAGGGTTCATAGCAACAATAAACACACCTATGGTTTGGTACAATATTCATTTATGCACAAAACATTCCAGGAATTCTCTGCTGCCAGATATTGGGCCAATCTGGCAGTATTAGATACGACAAAATTTAGGTACTATTTAAATTACATAAAACCTGAAAATCACAAAAACTTGCAATATCTACTTAGATTTTGTTGCGGAATAAACACTGAGGCAGCTGCATTAGTTTTGCAGCATGTTACTACTAATTTGTGGTGGGACTGGAAGTTAGCAATAACGCTGCTATTTGAAGCTGAAGTAAATTCAGAGATAGAACCAACACTCCAGAACATATTAAGCCCCCTAAAGGCAATTGAATTTTCCCGCAATGATCTATCCCAGCATTCGTCTTCAGAATTGTGGATTATTTTAAACCATTATCTGAGCTTTCAAGGTGGTACACATAGAGACCAAATATGGCTAAGAAATGTAGACAAATTGTCAATTGAAAATTGGCGCAATTATTCTGATGAGGATATGTGTGAACAATTTGTTAAAACGGCATGCGAAAATTGCTTTTTCAAATCACTCAAATCCGTTACTTTTCTATGGAAGTTTGATACATGCGCATTCAATCCAACATTATTTACTTTCTTGAAACAACAATTGAACGTGACAGAATTGAAACTAGGAGGTCGTATGGAACGTCTTTTTGAAGATGCCTTGAAATCCACTGATGGTAATATGTCTTATTTTGACAGAGTCATTCCACAACTTGAAAGTCTGTCTCTCCAAATCGACCGAACTCCGATATATCTGTGGGAAGTTTTTTTTAATGCTATCATAAAAGGAGCTAAACATTTGAACTCAAAATTTAGGCGCAGTGTCGTAGAAAACCTGCAATATACACCAATTTTACCGATGCATAAACTGGACCTTAGTGGGAGCAATTTGTTTCGTTACCATTGGGAAGAAGATGGTTTCTCTAAAAAAGAGGAATTGTTTTTGTACAAGTTTGCAAAGGTTTTGGAATATATGCTGGATTTGGAAGAGCTCAATCTGTGCAATACTGGTTTATCCAAATTTACCTTAGAAATATTAGGTCCCGTTATTTCACAATTGTCCAGCATAAAAGTACTCCAGTTTGGTCATGTACCTCATCTAGGTTTAAAAGTGGTCGGAAAAGAATTATCACAGTGTCTTATCAATTTTAGGAACCTTGAGGTACTCAAGCTTAGTGACTGTACTATTAATGACGAAGATTGCAAAGTCCTCACTTTAAACGGCCTTGAAAATCTTAAAGAGCTTGATTTTAGGTCTAATGAAATTGGATCCCAGGGAGCAATAGCGCTGAGCTCTTCACTGAAGTATGTCCCGCTGCTTAAAAGTCTTTTCCTAGAGGATAATAAAATATACAAAGAAGGAATGATGGCACTTGGTGAATCATTTCAGCACATTCCATTATTAGAAGGTCTACATGTTGTTGTCATGGATAGTGATTGTGCCATTGCACTTTCTCGAGGATTATGTCACATCCCAATGCTGGAGTATGTACAATTGAAACATCATTATAAAGCAAATGATCCAATATCCGTGGAGGCTGCTGAAGCCCTTCTGACCAATATTATCCACTGCCCAAAGCTCCGTAGTGCTAGATTGCCTCATTTTCCTACTGCTCTACCAACCCATACACCCTTTTATAAGACGTGTTTCCGAGACGTACCCAGGATTCACAATCTTGGTTTTTATTGGAAAGGAGTCTATCATCCATATATTTATGATGGTGTTCATCTAGTTGAAGAGGATTTCCGCAACATAGCTATTATAGTGAAGCGATTTTCTAATATGGAAAAATAGCTTTGTTGCAACGCACCATACCATTTAAAGTCATTGTAATTTTGCTTTCTGGTATTGTATATCAGCTAACCACCTGTTGTTTAAATTAATGTCTTTGTGGGACCTGCGAGGACATCAGACACATCTAATTGCATTCTGAGTACGAAGAATGTCCTTCTGATATCAAATTATTATATTTTGAAACTCGCGATATAATACAAATTTCATAACATACCGTATTATTACAAAAATATATTTTTGACATTTAAGTAAATTTGTAAGTCTAATAATATGTACTTAAAGTGTATGTAGCCGTGTTGAAAAGCCGTCCATCATATGAAAATGTTGACCTTTCGTATTGAAGATATACATTGTTTCCCCTAAATACCTAAAAGTTTCCCTACCAAATGAAAACATAAAGCGTTCTGATCATGATGATCGTTTATGTGGATATTTCGCAACGCGTTTTCGCAATAAACAATGCGTTATAAACAATGCGTTACGCATTAAATGCTATTCGATCATATTATATTTCGTCGGTCGCAACACATATGACGTAGTGTGATTTTTCCAAAATTTCCGTTTTACATACATTGGGACGTATAAGCTTAGAGCTAACTTTATCCTATAAAAGTTATTCCTTTTTAACTATTGAAGGTACATAGTAATAAATACAGCCAAATTAAAAATTAAAATTCCATCCCCATTTAATCTTTAAACCTTTGATATCAAATTTGGTATCAACCTTTAACGGAAAGTGTATAGAAAATTATTATATTAATTATTTTGCCGTAAACTCATCAGACTCTGATTAAATGGGGATGGAACTAGTGGCGACCTTTTAATTTGGCTGTGTTTAGTTTGAACCTTAAACTTCAATTTCAAATGGAATCGGCGCCACTGAGAGAGATAACAGTGGAGGCAGGGGCGTAGCCAGCTTTCTTGGTCGGGGGGGGGGGGGGCAAAATAAAATTTTTGGGGCACAGACAAAAAAAATGCAGTTGCATCATACAATACATAGAGACTGTATGTCTTCGAGCTTCCCGAAAAGGGCCTTATTGGGATGATTGTATTTTACACTATTTTCGCCCATCATCCGGCTTAAAAGGGCTTTATCTTGTTTATTGTTACAATTTGCGCGCGTAGCGCGGAAAATTTTGTATTTTACACTATTTTGGCCCTGAATTTTGCTAGAAAAGGGCTCCTTGCCCTTTTCTTTTCCTTTGCCCTCCTGATTTTCTCTTTCATTTTTTTTTTTGTCAGAGGGCACTTTTTCTTTTTTTTTTTTGTCAGGGGGGCACTCTGCCCCCCCCACCCTGCTGGCTACGCTACTGAATAGAGGAGTATCGTCTCCGTTATTAGTAGCATATCCTTCCAACACGTTTTTCTCGGAAACGTATTTTGTCCTTCACGTTCGCAACTATGTGTTGCGACCGACAATTTTATCTTTAAGTGAAAGTTCATTATTTTGGTTTTATTTTTAACTATTCTATATTATGATCATTATAATATCATATTATTTTTTATATCTAATTGTACGTGTATATTCAAAATAAACCAGTTCTTTAATAATTTGTGTATGTTCTGTTGTTATCAATCATTTTGTATATAATGTTTTAGAATCACTCAATCAACCATTTTCATACATTTCTGATCCTAAACTATTATCCTAATAGTCACCAATATTCTTAAACTTTTAGAAAAAATGCAGATATCTTCATTTTCTTACCAACAAATTTACAAAAATATTCTCTACTGTATATTAATACTAATCTTTATTTTACCAACCATTAAGACCAGTATGATGCAACTTGTTTTTTGTGCGTTTTCTGTTGCCATAAAAAGAAAGAATCATGCAATAATATAATACCTGTAAATTTGCAATAATTATCATTATAATGTGGACTGCTTAGCGCAATACTACTAGTAGTACAGTAATAAGCAATATGCTAATTTTCCTAATTTTCAAGTTAGTAAATAAAATTAATAGAAGCCTTTTATATTTGTGTCAGAGATAATAGATACGTAACATTTTCAGTCTTTTTCAATTGTTACTCACAGCCACATGCTTATGCTAAACTATCTTAACCATTTAAGATTATGCTAAACTATCGAAACCTTAGATGCCATATGGTAACAGTATAAATATGTGTCGACTGCTTCGTGTAATAGTACAGTAAAAAAGACAAAATGTGTAACTTTTTCTCATTTCTAAATTAGTAAATCAAATTAATAGAGTCTTGCGATATTTGTCTTAATATCTACCTACAACTCCTCTTACTACCACGTCCTCCCAAAGGGATTACTATGCTGCTGTCGACTTGCTGGAGTCTTGGTTTATAAAACAACACATCTGTCAATAAAGTGGATCAGTGCATAAAGAAGCTCGTTTCCTGGAGAAAGAGTGTGATTGGTGAAAGAAGCATCATTTTTCGAGATTGTCATCTGTGTGATATTTTATATGCAAAGGATATACAATTTGAAGTGTCAGTGGACTTAGCTGAACAGTGATTTTAGCAGGACAAGTGAATAAGGATATACATCAGCCGTCTGTAACATTGTAACAGAACTTTGTAATCAAGAAGAAGAAGACTGTCGGTTAAGTAGTAAATTAGAGTGATTTATTATGTGCATTTATTGTTCATGTGTATAATCATAGTTACCAATTATATTTTACTTTTCATTAAAGATACAGATTTGGTACAATACAATACAATACAATAAACGGAATTTATATAACGCCTTAGCATAAGTATGAACAATGCGCTTTACAATGATCTTAAAAGTACAACTTACACTACATCTTAGGCTACAGTAAAATGTACAACTTAATAAAAAATAAAAAACTTAGTTTGGAAACAAATAGGTTTTCAGATTAGATTTAAAAGTGGCCAGACTATGTGAAGTACGAAGTTTTACAGGTAATTTGTTCCAGAGAGCTAACTTAATCAAACAATGTGTCATTGTTGTGCATTCGTGTAAATTTGGGTAAAGGGTGATTTTGGCCTCGAGTCTTTATGGCTTGTAACACCATGGACTGCAAAAAGTGAAGTGTGAGTCCTTTACAAACAATTCCCTTAAACAAACACATCTGACAAGTTAAATTTGATAGGTTCGAAGGAAAAAGTCTTGGCAAACTCCGTAAACTCATCTAATAATCATCTAATATTATTTTCGTACTCACTTGTATATTTTGTACTGGGTATGATTGAACGTTCTTAAAGATATCGTTTCAATGATACACTTCTGACATGCGTAAAACTGTACGTAATAATCCTCGAGCATGTCGAGTGTCGTTATCACAGTGGCCTTCAATGTGCTCGCATATCTCTTTACAGCTTACTCGTAAATTGATTCAATATTCACCTTTAGTTAACTTTACTGTTATTGTAGCGTATACGATCGCTTATGGTTTCTACGAATACTGTATCAGGAAATTGTCATCATACAGCTATCCTTAAATCAATCAATTTTATAATAGGCCACCGCAATATTGTATTATCTTACATATTAATATTACGTCATTTGTCGCGTCACAAAAACAACTTTACGGTACTTGTAATAAAAATAATGACACACAACGGCTCCATGGACAGTTCTCTGGACTCTACGATATCATCAGCGACTGATACTGTGGCATTATCTTCAAATGGTTTTAGAATAGCAGCACTATGTATTATCCCTCTTCTAGATCTTTACGGCATCATTGGGAACACCTTTGTTTGTATTGCAGTTGTAAGATTCCCAAACTTACGGACAGTTGGTAATTTCTACATTTTATCTTTGGCCATTGCTGATCTTCTTGTGTGCACCGTTGTTATGCCGTTGTCGATATACCAGGAGGTAACTAATGGAGTGTGGAGATTACCTGTTTGGTTGTGTGATCTTTGGACGTCTTTAGATGTTCTTCTATCCACCGCGTCCATATGGCTTCTTTGTGTGATATCTTTAGACAGATATTTTGCTATCACGAAACCACATAGTTACGCAGCAAAAAGAACATGGGTATCAGCAATGATTTCGGTATCATGTGCTTGGATTATTTCCTTTCTCTTATCCGTTCCAGTATTGATCTTCGTTGGTGGATCCGATGTTGCAAACACGAAGGAATGCAACGTAGTAACTACCCCAGCGTTTGCGATCGCTGGACCGATCACTTCCTTTTATCTTCCGTGTTTTATCGTACTCGCGGTCTACTGGCAAATCTTTCAAGCTACTCGAAGACTTCAACTACGTCGCGTTGCACCACAGAATAATGCAATACGAACTGTTGATGGTACGAGCCAAAGCGTCGATCAAGGGAATAGCACCGAGACCTCTGCCGCAGATAGCAGAAACAAAATTTCTATCAAAAGAGAGAAGAAAGCAGCTTTTGTTCTAGCTATTGTTGTAGGTGTGTTCATTATTATCTGGTTGCCATTCTTCATTGTATTTCTGCTCTTGGAATTCTGCCAGGAATGCCACATACAGGGGATAGTTTTCAAAATATTGACATATTTAGACACTAAATCCCTTGATCTATACCATATTTAATGGTAAGTTTCGTAAAGCCTTCAAGAAAATTATCTTTCTGAAATAATAGAATATAAGGTCAAATTAGTACTACATAAATAAACAGTAGCGGAATTTTATCATATTCATGGTGCCATGTTTTGCGGTTTTTACACCTGAATTCTCTCGCTGTTCGGAGAATTGAACTGTGGATTGGTTTATGATATTTAAACTGGACTAGTTTACGATATTTCGTAATATCCGTACATACGAATTTATAACGATTTACAGTAGTCAGTAGCACCTGTTCCGGTCACCAGGTGGCAATAGAACACTCTGTAACCTGTAGGTACGAAGTTTAGTCATGTTCTGAATAAGCGCTCTCTAGTTAGGACCACTTTGTACCTGATGAAGCCGAAATTTTCATTTGAGAGTTATGTATATGAATCTCCATGGCAGTTCAGTTTAGTAATTGATAACAACTTCGCAGGCAATTTCGATTTGACCTACGCCTGAATTTTTGTATGTCTAAATAATAATAATTTATTAAGGGATCCTGCGCCAGGTCTCCAAAGACATTCTACGAGATCTTCAGATAATTATGTATATCTCTCCATGATTGCGATGACTAGTATGTTACTAGGGCAGATGCAACAAGATGCAGTAATTAACAACTTGGCAGCAATTTCGATTTGAACTACCCCTGAATATTTGCATGCCCGAATAATATCAAGGAATCTCGCCCGGCCCAGACTGCCTTAGTATCCATGGTATCTGACTTGATTGTTTCGGGGGAAAGACGACACGCTATTGCAAGAAAATCATTCTAAAACGTCTTACGATATAAAAGCTATTCAATTCACTGGGACATAGTGGCAGATGAACGGATTGACAATAATGCGCTCAATTTACAACCTTCATTTATCCAGAAATGTCTGAAATGTGCGCAGGCCGCTAAATTAACGCGGTTCCGTGCCTTCACAGCAAAAATTGTGATTATGTATTTTCTGATATTAACAAAAAGCATCTGATTATGGTGATATTCGAGTGTCGTCTATACACACCGTTATCGCTGAAATCGCAATGTTTAGTCGAATTTATAAAAATTGGCTTGTATAAAGTGGAAGACGCTTTGTTCAGTTAATATTTGTGAAGTGATCATGCAAAATCGGTCTGAGGTTGGACATATTGAATTTTCAGTTTCTTATAGGATTGTAAACAGCATTTGCAAAGCTACATTTTGCATAAAACTGCATTGAATTTTGCAGTTATCGTCATTAGGAAAAAACACAAGCCCATCTCCTCAGCAAATAAGGGCTAATAAGTTTATACTGATAACATGCGGGTATAGCCGTATTTGTAAGTATATAAATATAAGGCCCTCTAGTTTATACTACACCAGGCACAAAAAGAAACTCGTCAGTTATATTCATCCTTGCTGTTCAATAACTTGATTATTTTGGATTATTGTGAAATATACATTTTGTTAATTGACTTTTTTCTTTTCATTTGACACCCTGTTCGTGAACATTGAGCAGTATTGGCCAAGATATGCGCCTCAAACTCTCAAACCCCAAAATGAAAAGTTGCAATTTTAACCATTCAATTGTGCATGCTACACTGTGTGCTTTATTGATTGGCCCGTGGTGCTTGTGTGCAACACAACGATGCGTTCCCATTGAAAATCGTTGAAAATGCAACTTTTGATTTTAGGGTTTGAGGCTTTGGAGGCGCATATCTTGGTCAATTCTTGTTCGTTTTTTACGAACAGGGTGTCAAATGAGAAACCAAAGTATAGTTAACGAAATGTATATTTCAGAATAATCCAAAATTATCAAGTTATTGAACGGCAATGATGAATATAACTGACGAGTTTCTTTTTGTGCCTGGTGTATAGTCCTGTGCTCATGATACCAAACTCATGATACGTATATGTAAGTAAAAAAAAAGGTTTTTTTACAAACTCTAATGGTGACCCGCAGGTCAAATTGCTAGAATTGTACATTAAACACACCTAAACAGACACAATGCAATTTGCAGGCAGCAGCTTAATCAGCGCCAATATTGCAACATTGAACCAAACAACTATACAAACATCCAATCCAACCCATCCCCATCCCCAGTAGGCAATGAGGATAAAGTGCCTTGCCCAAGGACACAACACGTTGACACGAGCGGGGCTCGAACTCACAACCTATGGATTATGAGTCGGGCGCCTTATCCACTCGGCCACACGTGCTCCCCATAAGTAAATTATACAATTCGTAGCAACTTTCAATTTTGTGTCCCTGATTATGACTAACAATGCGCTCATTTCGACTAATATAAGAGTTACTTCAGGGTTTCTATCACCCACCTTTGCACAGTACTTTTGTGGCTCACACCTTTGTTCTCACTCAGGTAGCATTGTGTGTGAATTTTACATCCGAACTATTAAGTGCTATTCTTTTTTATGTGCATTTTAGTGTCTAAAATGGCCCAAAATAAGGGTTTTTCAATATTGCCGTCCATTTCTAATCGTCACCCCCATAGACTTTACATGTAAAATAAAAAGGCTTATAAAAATTTAATAGCACCTAGTTCCGATGTAAAATTCACACAAAATGCTTTTTGAGTGATTACAAAGATAATTAAATACTTTTCATGCGGGGGCTATGTGGAATTTTTTTTAGTGTATTCCTTGTTCAATGAAATTTCACAATAAAATGTCCATTGGAAACAAAGGTGCTCAGGAGAGCACATCAGACATTTCGAACTACATCCTAGATACGAGGAATGTCCTGATTATATCAAATAATTTTGATTTTTTGAAATTGGCGATATAATACAAATTGTATGGCAAATTATTAAAAATTGATTTTTTGTTTATTTTTCATATTTAACTGTCCTCGAAGTAAAATCTATAAATCTAATGATATTTACTTAAGGTGTATGTGGCTGGGAGGAAAAGCCGACGATCATAAAAAAAAAGACCAAAAAACGTTGCTATCCGATTCCTTAAGTACTCTGAGTTAATTGTGTGCCCCTAATTTATCAACCTATCAATGAACCAATTGCATCGAGGCGTTTTATACTTTATTTTAACGTCCATTAAGATCTACTGAAGCGAAACTATTTGCAGGAGGTTATCAAAAAATATTTTTTAATGTTATGAAAACCCTTTATATACCCTTTATATAAACCGACATTTAAACGTTTTCTGACAACCTTATCTAACCTTTGGCGAATGATGTCGAAAACGTATTTTGTTTGCTGGGGTTGTACTCTACACTGTACATTAATGCCAATCTTTACTTTACCACCCATTTAAGACCAGTATATAACGTTGCATTGTCTACTGTACATTGATATCAATCTTAATTTTACCACCCATTTAAAACCAGAATAGTTTAACGTTGCATTGTCGAATTTACATTGATAACAATCTTTATTTTACCACCCATTAAGACCAGTATAGTTTAACGTTGCATGCTCTACTGTACATTGATACCAATCTTTGTTTTACCACCCATTTAAAACCAGTATACCATAGTTAACGTTGCATTGTCTACTGTACATTGATACCAATCTTTGTTTTATCACCCATTAAAACCATTATTTTAACGCTGCATTGTCTACTGTACATTGATACCAATCTTTGTTTTACCACCCATTATGACCATTATTTTAACGTTGCATGCTCTACTGTACATTGATACCAATCTTTATTGTACCACCCATTTAAGACCACTATAGTTTAACGTTGCATTGTCGAATGTACATTGATATCAATCTTTATTTTACCACCCATTTCAGACCAGTATAGTTTAACGTTGCACTGTTTACTGTACATTGATATCAATCTTTATTTTACCACCCATTTAAGGCCCGTATAGTTTAACGTTGCATTGTCTACTGTACATTGAACTAACTTTATTATTTTTACCACCCACTAAGACCAGTATTACGTATAATAGTCCAGCATGTTTTTTTGTGCGTTTTCCGTTGTGATGGTATGAAATATATCATCCAATCATAACTATAAATTTGCATTAATTACAATTATTGCTTCGGGCAATAGTACAGTAATAACAAATGTGTCCATTTTTTAAATTTTCAAAGGTAATTAAAAATTAATAGAAAATTCTGATATTTGTGTCACTTCCTATGTGCTGAATGTCATAACCAATTTGCAAGACCTTAGATGAAATTACAAGAAATTTACAGTATAATTATGTGTCGACTGCTTCGTGTAATAGTACAGTAAAGTAATTAACAAAATGTGTCAATTTTTCTAATTTGCAAAAATTTCAATTTTTAATTGTTTGCCATAAAATTTGTGTTATAACGTGAAAAAAAAAATCAACATTATTTGATATCAGAAGGACATTCCTCCGTATCCATAATGCAATTTGGTGTGTCTGATGATCATTCTAGCATTTTATAAAAAAAAAGTGCTGTCTGGTCCCACACAAATACTTTGCAAAAGTGGGTTACGTAGCCGATATTAAAGATATCGTTTCAATCCCTGACATGCGTAATGCAAGTAAGCAATAATCCACGAGTGTCGTCATTTCAGCACCACCATGCGATTGCATATCTCTTTCCAGCTCACTCGTAGATTGATTTTCTCGTGATACGGTCAGTTCTTAATATCAACATTCACTTTCAGTATGTTTACTTTACTTGTACTATTATTCAAGCGTACGATCACTTGTCATATTTGTTTCTACGAATGCTATTTTAGGATATTGTCAAACAGCTTTCCTTAACTTAATCGCTTCTGTTCAGACAGCAGCAAAATATTGTATTATCTTACATATTTCGTCATTTATCACTCCACAAAAACAACTTTGCTGCATTTGTAATGAAATAATGGTACACAATGGATCCATCGACAGTTCTCTGGACTCTACGATATCAGCGACTGATACTGTCGCATTATCTTCAGATGGTTTTAGAATAGCAGCACTATGTATTATCCCTCTTCTAGATCTTTACGGCATCATTGGGAACACCTTTGTTTGTATTGCAGTTGTAAGATTCCCAAACTTACGGACAGTTGGTAATTTCTACATTTTATCTTTAGCCATTGCTGATCTTCTTGTATGTACCGTTGTTATGCCGCTGTCCATATACCAGGAGGTAACTAATGGAGTTTGGAGATTACCTGTTTGGTTGTGTGATCTTTGGACGTCTTTAGATGTTCTTCTATCCACCGCGTCCATATGGCTTCTTTGCGTGATATCTTTAGACAGATATTTTGCTATCACGAAACCACATAGTTACGCAACAAAAAGAACATGGGTATCAGCAACGATTTCGGTGTCATGTGCTTGGATCATTTCGTTTCTCTTATCCGTTCCAGTATTGATCTTCGTTGGTGAATCCGATGTTGCAAACACGAAGGAATGCTACGTTGTAACTACCCCAGCGTTTGCGATTGCGGAACCGATCACTTCTTTTTTATCTTCCGTGTATCATCGTACTCGCGGTCTACTGGCAAATCTTTCAAGCTACTCGAAGACTTCAACTACGCCGCGTTGCACCGCAGAATAATGCAATACGAACTGTTGATGGTACGAGCCAAAGCGTCGATCAAGAGAATAACACCGAGACCTCTGCCGCAGAAAGTACAAATAAAATTTCTATCAAAAGAGAGAAGAAAGCAGCTTTTGTTCTAGCTATTGTTGTAGGGGTGTTCACCGGGGGTGTTCATTATTTGCTGGTTACCATTCTTCATTGTGTTTCTTCTCTTTGAATTCTGCGAGGAATGCCACATACAGGGGGTAGTTTTCAAAATACTGACATGGTTGGGGTGGTGTAATTCAATCCTTAATCCCTTGATTTATACCATATTTAATGGTGAGTTTCGCAAAGCCTTCAAGAAAATTATCTCTCTGAAATATTAAAATATAAGATCAAATTGGTACTATATATAACAGTTGTGCAATTTCATCATCTTCATGGGACCATATTTTGTGCTATTTTACACCGTTCAACTAATCGGAAATTGAACTATGGATCGGTTTATGATATTTGAACTGGACCAGTTTATGATATTTCGTGATTTGTTTCAATTTTTAGTAGACAGTAGCACCTGCTCCGATCACCAAGTGGCAACAGAACACCCTGTTTCCTATAGGTACGAAGTTAAGTCATGTTCTTCAATTCGGCTTCTGAAATAAGTGCTCTCTAGTTACGAACACTTTGTACCTGATGAAGCCGAAATTTTCATTTGAGAGTTACGTACATGAATCTCTGCTTACTGTGACCTGTATTGCCACGGCAGTTCAGTTTAGTAATTGATAACAACTTCGCAGGCAATTTCGAATTAACCTACGTCTGAATTATTTTATGTCTAAATAATAATAATTTATTAAGGGATCCTGATCCAGGTCTCCAAGGACATTCTCCAAGACCTTTAGTTACGTCTATCGATCCATGATGGCGATGACCACATGGGCAGTAATTAACAACTTGGCAACAATTTTGATCTAACCTAATCTTGATTATTTGCAAGCCCGAATAATATCAAGGAATCTCTGTTTCTCTATTTGAATATCAAAAACTACATAAATATTGTGCCTTGACTGTAAGAAAAAAATATATATATCGCATATCGCATAGCTCATTTTCTTTAAAACATTAAAAAATTAAAAAACGCATAGCACTTAGCTTTTTTAACAAATGTGTCTGAGACATACTTTCTTTTTTATTTGGCCTAATGTTTATCTTTCAAAAATCAAAGTCGAATTAGATTTGTTATACATGGATCCTATTTGAGATGTGCGTCTTCAGGGAATGATCTGCGTTATGGGACCCTTCAGAAATACAGGATGGGGGTAATTGTGGGGTGTAGATCTATAAGGGCGGGGTGGGCTGGTGTGAGAGGATGTGGGTGTCAAATTATTTGTCAATACCTTTTTCTGGGGCAATTCTGTCTCAGTTATTTTGGGCTCCTGACCCTCACTGTGTACTTGACAAAATCCATACGCTACTGTTTCACAAATTCAACTTACAGACATACAAACAAATCGTTTTTGATTATTTGACGTTCTTTGCTCTTCTGAGCCGGTACTTTCGTTCTGACTGATTTGAAACTCAGCAAATGATCTGAAAACCCAAGATTGTCCTTAAGATGGATCGTGTGTAGTACCGCCACTATGAAATGATCCAAAATGGCCTCATACCCAGCGGTGTAATTCAGTGACCTCTGTTCAACGATTGTGTCTGCAAGTTGACCTCAACTTGTGGTGTATTAATATGTGTACCCAACACATACAGAGGTTATTGTATAAATTTACACATATTTGACGTGAAAAAAATGTGCGCTGTCAGGATAGAGTTGTTTGAGATCCTCGCATGGGGTGACAGAATCAGGTCGTTCAATGAATATAGCGAGCTACAAGTTATTCTATGTCGACAACCTGATTGATTTGTTGGAGCCTATACTCGATCGCTTTTACGGAAAAGCAAAATCGTGCTCATGCTCGCAGTATGCAAAACGATGCGCAGTTTGTACACTGAGCTTCATTTTCGAATATTGAGCATGCGTGCTATTCACTTTTCTGAAAAGCGATTGAATATAAAGTCGATCAACAAATGAATTATCTAAAAGTGCTGCTTCTATTTATTTATTTATTTATCGTAAAATGTAACTATTTTAAAATCATTAAATCATTTAAGGTTGAGGAAATTACACTTATTTACAACATTCTCAATCGCTTCTTTAGAACATCCGTTGAGACCCATTTTCCGTTCGTCTAAGTTCCTCATCATAATTTTTTTATTCTATGTAATATTTGATTATAGATATGATAGAATAATTAATGGGCAGCACAGTTTAAAACACCTTCTGCAATTTGAAGCAAAGTTTAAATTTCACAAAAATAGGTCAAAGTTATGGTTTATGGCATTTTAGGCTAGGATTAGGGTTATGGATACGATTTAGGGTTAGCCGGTTAGCCGGTTAGCAATGGCTGGACCGTAACTCTTTTAGCACTAGCCAATCAACTATCAAGCTTGTAACTCTAAAATGTTACAGGCTCGACAGAAATTTTAGAAACCCAAATTCTTTTCCGGGAATAATGTTACAATATAAAATGCAAAAAAGAATACAATAGTCTATGAAGTTAATACATGTATATAGCAGTAATGTGAGCCATGCTTGTGACTTCCTCTTTATTACACAGTAGAAATAAAATAATTTGGTCTTGTTTCAGTAACTGTTACTGTGTGTTTGTAAGGATATACGATATATTGTTGGTCGAAGCAGCAAAAAAAATGTAGTTCACAGCATCTTGCGAATGGTAGTGAGCTTTAGCAAAAATTGTATTGCTCAATTCATAGCGAGCGTGTAGAAAAAATTCAAATATCACAGATATACTTTTGTAGGTCCTGTGGTTTTTGAGTTATGTTGTATAGAGGGCGGAAACAACAACACTTTTGTAAAACGTACATAACTCATTAACAACAATACATTAAGCAAGTTTTCAAAGTATATGATTTGTAGAATGAACTTTTGCAAAACAAAAAAGTGTTATTTTTCAATAATATATTGATTCAGATAATGAAAATCGGGTTTTTTTGGCTGCTTCGACCATCAATACTTCGTATAACCTTAATAGCATTGACTAGTGGTTTACACTCCTTAGGACTTATTAGTGAGGTCATCAAACTATTCACGCAATTTGGAAGTAATGTAGGGCAATTTACCGGTAGTTCACATGCCTTTTTCTATGGCCTTTAATTACTGAGCTTGGCAATAGTGTGTGTCTTTTACTTAGCATTGACTGGTGGTTTACAGTAAGGAAGTAGCTGGAAGTAGTGAAGTCATCAAACTATTTACACAATTTAGAAGTAATGTAGGGCAATCTACCAGTGGTTCGCATGCAAAAATGGCCTTTTCTGAACTTGGTAAGTGCATTGTGTGCATTAAGACATGTCTTTTGCCCACTGGTCTCCCCCAACCCCATGTTTTTTTAAATATTTAGTCCGCCAAAGACCCACTTCCCTACCCCATATATTTCTTGTTCCCCTAGATACACCCAAAGACCCTATTTTTTTGTTTTCCCCAAAGACCAATTTTTGCTCCCAAGACCCTTTTAGTGGAAATATTTTGTACTGTTACAATATCTGCAACCAGGAAATCAAAATAACCATATCTATCCCCGAAAAGACTCATTATTAGGATATTACCTAAAAAGAATCATTTTTAGCATCTGCCCGCGAAAGACACTGATTTTTTAGCTTATCATAACTTTGCCCCGAAAGACCCCCGATTTCAAATTTGCGACCGCACAACTACTATTGGTGTGCCCTTCCCCCGGAAGTTGGCAGTATTTATCATTTGAATGTGGGGCCCACGCATGTCGTACCTATTTCCGGGACTTATGGCACATACGCCAGTCGGGTTTGTTCAGATAGAGGAAGTTACAGCTCGGCAACAGCAGTCTAGTCGTAGTTAGCATTATGGTTAGTGTTAGGGATAGAATTAGGTTAAGGTTAGGGTCAGAGTTAGGGTTAGAGTTATGGTTAGGTTTAGGGTTAGGATTAGGTCTTTATGTTACAGGTTAGGGGAAGATGAAGTTTATGATTAGTGTTTAATGACCCTTCAGACTATCGACATTAGAATGCTGTATTTTTCTTATAACTACAAACATGACAAAAAGACTATAGGCCTATTAATGACAATGCCATCTTGTATTGGCACGGGAAAAACCAGGCTGCCGATGTCGGAAATCTACATTCGGCTTGCGTGCTCCTAGTGTAAGTCGGTATCGAACTGTGTCACTGGGATGATATAATGCGACCAGGCTGATCATTTTCTAAAGTTCATGTTCGATGTAGACAATTTTGCCAAACCTGCAACCAGCATGCGGTTAATGTAATTTTCTTTTTTTATGATGAGCTGAAAATGTTACTATATTTTATGATTGAAGTTCGTTTTCTTGAAATATGATAGGGTATCCCATTCCGCGATTAATTTTATAATCACGATGTACAAAATTGATTTTAAAACAAAATGAAACAAATAAAGAATGGTTTTATATTTTGTATTTGTATCAGCAACCATACGTTAATTTAGGGAGTCATACGGATAACAATGCGGAAGTATACGGATTTCAGAAGACGATATCATTGACTGTTGTTTTGCCTTCCTTTAGAATTACGGAACAACTGGGTTATTTGACGGACAACCAAAAGCTGTTCCTTGGTTTGGCTGATTGGCAACGGTTTTTTCTTTCATTTCAACGCAGTTCGTGAAGTTATAAAAGGTAAGATATGAAAATAGTACTGGGTTATACAACCATGATGTGTCAGATTCCATAGGGCTCAGGCTTATTTGATGCAGGATGATCTCCTGAGCATTTTGACACCTTTTTTTTACTGAAATCGGCCAAAAAATGAGAAGGTGCCGGCCGAAAACTTATTTGGACAGGGGGGGGGGGGTCGGAGGGGGATCTTTGGGCATCAAAAATATATTCTATGCTTTATTCTATTGATATTGGTGTTGTTTTATATGGTATTGGTGCCAAAGAATCCATTTTTGAAAGTTGTACAAGATTCGGAGCATCCATGTTCTTGGAAACGGCCATTTTATGTCAAAATTAGGGTATGAGGGCGCTTTGCATTAAATTTGAATCACTCTACGAAATGAAAATTTTGTTGACATAACTATAAAGATAATCATTGGTGGAACCTCCACAAGAATTTTGGCTTTTTTTTCGTTTGACCGTGGCACCGTTTTTTGTAATTACATGAAGCCCTCCATTGAAATGTACACGGTATGAAAGTACATTGACCCCTGTACTTTTCAATGACAGCGTTCCATAAAATGTTCAAATGGGTGTTAAAGTCAAACCGTATCATGTAAAAAGTTCAAATTTATTGATAAGGTACCACTTATGATTATCTTCTTAGTTACGACACTAGATTTAACAGTTGAAAGAGCGTGCGCGTGCTAAGAGCAAAGCGCCCTCATATCTTAATTTTGACATAAAACGGTAGTTTCCAAGAATACGGATGCCCTGATTCTTATGCAACTTTCATAAATGGATTTCTTGGCACCAATAACATATAAAACAACACTAATATCAATAGAATAAGGCATAGAATAACATTTTTGATGCAAAATTACATTTTTCAGACCCCCCGTCAAGTTTTTTGGCCGGCACCTTCTCATTTTTTGGCCGATTTCAGTAAAAAAAGGGTGTCAAAATGCTCAGGAGATCATCCTGCATCAAGCTTGAGCCCTAAGGAATCTGAAACATCACCCTTTTTATACCCCTCTATAACCGACCCCTAATGAAAAGGTTTTAATTGCCATGGCATGAACCACTTTATGATCCGCGCGGGCCGTCGGTAGGCTACATCGCGGGTCGTCGGTGCACACCAGTCCGGGGGGTATAATCCATATCAACTTCCATGATCATTTTTAGGTACTATGGCACCTGCAGCTGTGAGAGCACTGTAGCTGTACGTGAGAGCACCACCAGCATGATAGCGATGCTGTTTGACCCCCAATGACCACATATGACCTATGACCTTTGACGTTTGATGACCCCAGTTTTATTTGATACATCCGTTTCTTTTGAAATTTAGAAATCATTTTCATGTTATTTAATATTTCTACATGAATGAGCTTTATGAAAGCATCAAAAATCAAAAAAACGAATTGAAATCGGTCAAAGCATTTTAAAATGCTCGTAAATGGAATAAAAACCTGTCACAATATGGCTATAATGACAATATTGGCACATTTCGAGATTTTGAAGGTTTATTTGGACGCATGCTTCAAAAAGTAGCGTTAATTTAAGTATCACATGTTAAATGTCTATCGGCCACACGTGTGGGAGCACGTGTGGCCGAGTGGATAAGTCGCCCGACTCATAATACATAGGTTGTGAGTTCGAGCCCCGCTCGTGCCAACGTGTTGTGTCCTTGGGCAAGGCACTTTCTCCTCATTGCCTACATGGGGGGATGGATTAGATGTTTGTATAGTTGTTTGTTTCAATATTGCAATATTGGCGCTGATTAAGCTGCTGCCTGCAAATTGCATTGTGTCTGTTTAGGTGTGTTTAATGTACAATTCTAGCAATTTGACCTGCGGGTCACGATTAGAGTTTGAAATAAAAACCCTAAAAACCAAACCTTCCTGACTTCGTTAAAGAAAACAAAATTAAAAATTTTATCATTGAATAATTATAATAAATTAACCAAATATACTATTTTAGCAGTTTCGACCAATCTGCAGACAAATTAAAGCTGAAAAATGACTAAGTTCAGCTAATAAATATGCAAAATTGATGCCAATAGAAAACCGTACATGATATCAGGGTGCACACATAATTATGCATACAAATTTCTTTCAATTGATAACAAAAAATACACAAAAAGTAAGTAATTATGCAAATTAGCTAATTACAGCTCATTATACATTCATGATATTATTATGTAAATTAGGCATGAGTATTTTTTTTTTTAATATTTAATGAAAGTCTCTTCATTCATCATAAATTTGTCAAGTATGAACCTGATTATGATGTTGAATTAAGAAACTGCTGTTAAATACAAAGTTTGACATTTTGACGGTGTCGATCATGTCTGGAATAGAATTTCCACTTTTTCTGTAAACATGGTATGTGTCACCATTGCTCAAAGCCAAATCCGAAAAGTAAAAATAAAAATTCATTTGCAATGAGACTTTAAATTAACATTTTGTTATCTGGCTTAACATGGGAGGACAAATGGTAAAAGGAACCGCCATTCCACTGTACCGCGTATACAAAAATAGTGTGGCCTTGGGCACACACAATGGCTTAGAGCTATTGTGGTTTGGAAAACTACTCCCTATGAAATGTCTTTGATAGTGGTATGTTTCATCTAGTTTTCCTCAAGTGTTTCATTCGTTGTTGACGGAAATAATTTACATGCTAAGAAAGATTAGTATTTCAGCTAAAGCTTTATATCAATAGGCCTATATTTACTGATTTATGAGCGATCTTAAAGGCAGTAACTCTTAAACAAAGCAATATTTAATTTTTGAGGACCCGATGGTAGCCTTGTAAAGGCTTCACAAACCATATAATAAAATTTCAAACAATTGGGATAAATGAAACATATGAGGAAATTCGTTTTTCGACATGGATGTTTTCTAAAATTGGCCAACTTTGAAGCTCGCGCTTTTCAATTCACTGTTATGCTTGCATGCACAGTATGGCAGAATTATTGTGCAGCCACTGGGACATCCCTATCATTAGTATAAATCCCTGTATGTTATTTTGTAAATTAAATCTAATACTGGAACTAAAATTTGCAACTCACTTTGCTACGTTGCGTCCGAAAACATCGGACTTCTTCATCAGTCATCTAATTGATGATGTTGTGACGTCAGATGGGATGACGTCAGATGGCGAGGAATGTCTCGTAATGCCGGGTTCCATGCGTGTGACAACTGGAAGCGGAGTCCCCCTTTCTTGTTAATGGCGGCCCCTCCACTCTCTCTCATATAGATTATCTGACTCCTCTCTTGAACGTCTCCTTCTTATTTAGGCCCAGATAACTGCTTCCTCAGGGTTGAAGAAGTGTTCAGTGTTCGTATTACATTGGTTGTACACAGCAGTACACAGAGTTTTGAATTTTCAACCCAAATATCTCAGCCCACGTCACTTTGGGTCAGTATAAGCACGATCCCCTTGAGCAGTGAATGTTCTGTTGACTACAATACGAGGTTGCTCACGTGACGCAGGTTGACTTACGATGTAAATTTGAAGGAGTTCAGTAAGGTAAGTGGGGCTTTACACAAGGTACTTTGATTTATTATTATTATTATTATTATTTTCATTTCATCAATTCGTTCACAGGTCACAAATCACAATGGCCACATCTTCAACCCAATCCGATTCATACTACAGAGTGTACAAAGCCCTTCATCTTGTCACACATCATGCTATACCATGTGTTGATAATTGCCTCAAAGATTGGCATCAACAGCAACAAATACCACCTTGCACTGGACAATGTCCTAATGGCAAGAAACCTAAGCCACCAGCATCATGTCACAATTGCATAGCTTGGGGTCAAACCATCAAAACTGCTTTGTATCAGCCAACCACAGCAAGATTGCAAATTACCTGGCCCAACATAAACCTATCCAATTTGACGTCAAGCCATGTGGAAGTGGCAAAGGGGTTTGTGTTGAGGCTTCCCAACAAACAGACCGGTGCTGCTAGTCAGCAATATACCTGTATCTCTGATTTAGATACGGCTAGTCTTCTAATGATAATGTCTAAATTTGAGGCATTCCATGGAGGTGATCAAGCAAGCTACGACATCATAATGAAGGTAGAGTGCGTAAAGATGTAACAATGGATATAAATGTTTTGGCAATTGTATACATGAATACAAAAGCCACCCAAGTCCATGGGAAGTGATTTTGAGAGAAAAACCTGTGTATCATTTTAATTCCTTCAGTTAGATTTACTTGGTCAATATGGTAAGTTTTACGTGCAAATGAGTGGATTAACCTGTAATAGGTATGACGATTAGCATTTCAGGGACTTCGTGGGGTTCATTTTAAATTTTGGACTTGGGTGGTTTTTTGAATCATATACAAAGACAACAATGTTAAATTGAGATTACCACTAGTAAGAAAGCACACAGGTATGTATAATGTTGATAAGCATTCTGCCATGTAATATAAACCACACACTTTCCTTTATTAAACCCATTTTTTTTCTTCAAAAGTCACTCTCTAGCAATGAATGTGTTACAAGTGGACTTTTATACATACTGGATTTCAATCAATGTGTTACAAGACTCAAATCATGGAATTGGGTGATTCTTTCATACATGCTATTTTTCACATGCTCAATAGACACAGAGGGCGAATTTGAGCTGTTCTTTCATACATATGACAGGCCTATGTATAGCAACAATTTCCAATGCGTAACTCAATTTGGCCAAAGTATGGACTTAGGTGGCTTTTGTATTCATATATTCATTAAAGCCATAGTCACTTATACGAAATATGAAATAATTAATTTTTTTTCAAACCTGATTTTTTGCTATATATTTGTAATGTTTACTCATGTCTCAACTTAAACCTAAATAAAATCAGCCAATCGGAATTTCGACATGAAATCGTATTACGACAATAAGCCAAAGAATTCCACGTTAAACGGCCATTCACTTTACCTCGTTGTTTCGGCTTAAAATGGACAGAATCTCTTCCTGTTCCTGACAGTTTATTTTTTATATTATTTCAGTATTTTTGTTAAAGAATAACAAAAATAAAATTTAACGGCAATTGTGCATTATGATTTTAATTGATATGCTATAGAATAGCTCATTTCTTTTCTAAAGAAAACAAACTAAAATCAGTGTTTTATTTTTAAAAGAGTACTTTCATGTTATTGTTGTCTCTTGCATTTGACACGTTTGATGTCTTATCAGAATGACCAAGCTGCAAAAATGAACTTTAATACAGAGTAGTTTCAAATAAACGTCATTGCAGTTACGCTGAGTTGCTCATGGGCTATTATGATGTGTGTACTTTTTGTCTCTTAAAAACATCTTAGGTCTCCGCGATAAGAAACACACTGTCTCACATGGCACTGAATGAAAACATGGAGCTAAGTGACCAGAAAGTCGGACGATACTTTCAAGAAATAGAAGCTTTCGTCAACTGCTTGGAAGTCTTACATCCACAACATTTCACTGCAGCTCAGACTGTGAGAACTAATCTGGGTGTGGTAAGTACGAAATGAAAATGCCAAAGGTTTGGGATTCCCCCAGAGACAATTAATGTCACTGTTTTATGCATAGAAATGTACATACAAAAACGCTATTTACAAAGATAGACACAGTATCTAAACAAGTATAAAGGACAAAACTAGCATTAACTTCCCACAGAGGTAATAAAAAAAAGGTTTGCTCAAACTAAGCAGAACAGATCATTTCTTTTTGTTTATCATCAACTTTAAATAATTTTAGATTCAAATGGAGCCGATAACTCTCAAGATGAAACAAGAAGTGAACCTTCAGCTGAAGCTTGAAATTCAATCGATGAAAAAGGAATTTGGCGACCTTAAACAAGTTGTCTACGAGCATTTAAAAGAGACCGGTAAGACCAAATCGTCATGATTACCGTATATTGACGAATGCTTTATACTGACTGTAGAGGGCCACATTATTGACGTAAGCCATATTAAAAAAAGAAGAAAAAAGCGCAGTGATTTATAGTGCGCTACGCACAGGCACAACGCCTAGATGTTGATCCACAAGCCTCAGCACACTTTACAGGTTGTCGCTGACCACTACGGCCCCATGTGGGAGCACGTGTGGCCGAGTGGATACGGCGCCCGACTCATAATACATAGGTTGTGAGTTCGAGCCCCGCTCGTGCCAATGTGTTGTGTCCTGGGCAAGGCACTTTATCCTCATTGCCTACTGGGTTTGGGTTGGATTAGATGTTTGTATAGTTGTTTGTTTCAATGTTGCAATATTGGCGCTGATTTAGCTGCTGCCTGCAAATTGCATTGTGTCTGTTTAGGTGTGTTTAATGTTCAATTCTAGCAATTTGACCTGCGGGTCACCATTAGAGTTCGAAATAAAAACCTTCCTTTACATCATTCCATAAACCATTTAACAACAAATCAGGGACTTTTCTGCTTCAAGAGCGCACACCCTAGACATTCCACAAATAACCATCGCAACCAGGATCGGCTCCCCGAGTTTCGTACGGGTTACAACGAGACAATTAGCAGTAAGTTCCTTGTCCAGGGAAATTTCAAGCTAACTCAATTTTCCACGAGAGCATACTATAGGCACCGCCAGGGTTCGAACCCGCAACCTCTCGCACCATAGTCGAACGCCTTAACGATTGAGCTAACTTGACTGATATTGTAATCTGATGTTCGTCACTATGCGAAAACTATGACGTAATGATTGAGTGAAACCATGGACTATTTCTACAGTCCATGGTGAAGCCATGCGCCTTTCAATAGAGGTGTATGCATGACAAGTTGAAGAGCGCCCTCATATCCTAAATTTGAACTTGAATTATTCTCAATAAAAGATGCAATGCTGGTAAAGAAATGCATAATTGGACCCAATTGTCCCCAAACTATGTATAATTATAAAAAGCCATAAAACAATAAAGAAATAATAATAATGTTAAAGAGTGGGTCAAAAACTAACCCCCTTTTCCATCACCTCATTTTTCATCATCTTTGCCAACTTAAAATTTAAGTTAAATGTAATCGTTCACAAGTTTGACAAATCCATTATAAACATACAATGGCAAATTAATTTTTAATTGCATTGTAAATGCAGGATATTTTCAGAAATTTCATCAGCATATTTGGATCCATTTTACACTCTTAAACGTCGTCTTATTAATTGTTCCATATACAGAACCACCATTTGACATCGGTTACTGTCAACATCAGCTGAAAGCAGACTACAAAACAAATAGAAGTGGTATACGATTTCTACCTGGCATGCCTAAAGAGTTTTTACTCAAGGACTTCTTCGTAGATTTGGCCCTCCTGCAGGAAGAAAACAGACCAACTCGAGTCTTGTCAAAAAAGCTGAACACGTACTCGGACTTGCTGAATTTGAAGGACGATACGGGTCAGAGATTAAACCATGTATTAGTAAGAGGTGAAGCAGGTACAGGTAAAACTACCATGTTAAGTAAACTTGCCCATCAGTGGGCAACAAAACCAAATCAAGATGGCGCTGGTGATGGGTGCGATGAAACTCAAGACCCGTTAAGTAGATTTAACCTTGTCTTTGCTTTGGATATCAGAAAGTTTCAACCAGAAATGGATCTTGTCCATTGTATCCAAGACCAATTATTGCCTGATATGTCAAAGCTACAGATAAGATCGATGCTTAATGCTTATGCTGATAGTTGTTTATTTCTACTTGATGGGTATGACGAGTTGAAATCACACCAACAAGTCCTGAGTAGCAAACTTCTGTATAGAAGCTGTGGTATTATTACCACAAGACCCGATAAAGTTACTGAATTTTGTAGCAAATATGATGGTTATGTTCATGTTCATCTTGCTGGATTTTCTCGGGCTAGTCGAAAAACCTTTGTAACCAAATACTTTGATTCAACTGCTGATGGGTCGAAAAAATCAGACACCGATCGAGCAAGTGAATGTCTGAAAAACATCAAAGGCTCTTATCTAGATTCGCTTTCATTCTTTCCACTGTTATTAGCGATGATGTGCTCCATTTTCAATTCATCAGGAAAACTTCCTATGCGAATGACAGCCTTATATAAACAGGCTACAGATGTTTTGGCTATGCAGTTTTATGACAAAGCGAACCAACTTATGTCGCTTACCAAAATACAGAAATGGGAAATTGATGAAACTCTTTTATGTTTAGGATCAACTGCTTTGAAGGGATTGTTAATTGAGGATACAAAACTAATCTTTGACGAATCTGACTTTGAGATACCAGAGAGAATCCAGATTATCCCCAGAAGTATATCGTTCACATTATCGTTTGGTTGTATATGTATATCGATTGGACTAGAAGCAGGGTTGAGAATTGAATCGATACATCTAGGACTAATATTGGCATTGCTTGGATTCGGACTTGGATATATCTTGCTTTCTGTCAGAATCAGAAGGACATTTAATGTTTTAGGAAGGGCAGAGGAATTAGGACTCCTAATAAGGGTTCATAGCAACAAAAAACGCTCACAGGGCTCGGTTCAATATTCCTTTATGCACAAAACCTTCCAGGAATTCTCTGCCGCCAAATATTGGGCCAATCTGGTAGTATTATATAAGACCAAATTTACGTACTACTTACATCACATAAAAAGGGAAAATCACAAAAGCATGCAATATTTACTTAGATTTTGTTGTGGATTGAACACTGAAGCAGCTGCATTAGTCATGCAGCATATTGTTTTTACCTTATGCTCGGATTGGCAGTCAGCAATAACGCTACTTTTTGAGGCTGATGCAAGTGGAGAGGTAGAGCCAATACTACATGACATACTAAGACCTATAAAGGCAGTTGAATTATCCACCAATACGGATACTTGGTCCCATGAATTGTGGACAATTATGGACCATTACCTGAGCTTTCAAGATAGTTTACTTAGAGACCATATATGGCTACGCAATTTGGAAATATTGTCAATTAAAAAAATGAGCTTAGTGAATGAGAATATTGAATGTGAGCAATTTCTTAAAAAGGCAGGTGAAACTTTCTTTTTCGAATCACTCAAATCTGTTACTTTTGTATGCTTAATTGATACATGTGACTTCAGCCAATCATTACTTATTTTCTTGGAGCAACAATTGAATGTGACAGAATTGAAACTAGGAGGTGGCATGGTACGCCTCTTTGAAGATGCTTTGACTTCCACTGATAGTAATGTGTCTTATTTTGGCAGCCTAGTTCCACAACTTGAAAGTCTCTCTCTTAACATATCTAACATGACTATATCTATGTGGGAAATGTTTTTTGATACTATCATCAACGCAGGTGAACATTTCAACATACCGCAATATAGGTCATGTTTAGCGATGTGTAAACTGAACCTTGGTGGAGTCGATGTTCTTGAAGGTTCATACCTGTTGGGTGAAGATGAGCTCTTTTTAAACAGGAGGAAAGACGACTTTCTTTTGCACAAGTTTGCGGCGGTTCTATCATATATGTCGGAATTAGAAGAACTTGTCTTGTACAATACCGGTTTATCCAGATTTTCCTTGGAAATATTAGGCCCCAATATTTCAAAATTGTCTAAGTTGCAACTGCTTCAGATCGGAAATGTACCACTCCTGGGTATAAAAGTGGTCGGTATAGATTTATCACTGTGTCTGAACAATTTTATGAACCTTAAGGTACTCAATCTTAGTCATTGTTCAATAGATGACGAAGATTGCAAAGTCCTCACTTTAAACAGCCTTGGAAACCTTACAGAACTTAATCTGAGATGGAATACAATTGGATCACAGGGAGCAATAGCGCTGAGCTCGTCGCTGAAATGTGTCCCGATGCTTAAAAAGGTTTTCCTAGACGGTAATAAAATATACAAAGAAGGAATTACAGCACTTTGTGCATCATTTCAACACATCCCATTATTAGAAGATCTACAAGTTGATGCAATGGATGATAATTGTGTCATTGCACTTTCTCAAGGATTGTGTCACATCCCAATGCTGATACGTCTGCAATTGAAGCCTTATTATAAAACATATGGTCCAGTGTCAGTTAAAGCTACTGAAGCCTTTCTGACCAATATCATTTACTGCCCAAAGGTTCATAGTGTTACATTACCTTATTTTACCACTGTTATCCCAACCCATTCTCCGTTGTACAAGACATGTTGCCGAGATGTACTCAGGAAACGTAACATTTTTAACGATGATGTTCATCTGTTTGAAGAGGATTTCCCTAAGATAGCTGATATTGTGAGGAACCTTCCCTAAACATGTCGTGGTAAAATAGCTTTTCACAGCAGGATCTGATAGACAAGTTTGCTTGCGTGTTATCTACCAGAAAAAAAACACTGATAAAAAGGTCTGATATTAAATTATGATTGTTTTAAAGAAAAAATGTTTCAAGCGGACGGTACTGTGCACTTTACCATAGCTTACCATTCAACATGTTCAATGCTACCTTAAAAGTTACCTATGGATAGCAATATGAGGATCAAATTATATTACGCAGGGTATTCTAAAGGCCGCTTATCATAAATTAACTTTTGTCTATGTAACCCTAACGCCCCAGGTGCTTTTTGGCGATGAGGGGGTAAAGAACATAGGCGTAGATCCTGGGGGATGGGAGATAAATCACCCCAATATTTCGATAGGGGGATGGTCCATACAATCATCCCCAATGTTGACACATGTATGTGGGTTTCTGACCAAGTTAACCTCATATTTGGATATTGTAACCTAAAAAGTGTTAATTTTGAAATAGATAACTTCAATAACTTAACTTACTATTTTTGAAATTGCTGATGAGGTTGCTTAATACTTGTTTGACAAAGGGACAAGGTATTTGACCTTATTTCAATTTCAAATGTCAGTATTCATCTGTGATGAGCTATTAATAATGTTGTTGACTGTTTGGTCAATTATGACGTATTTGATACTAGTCCTGTGCTCATGATACCAAACTCATGATACGTATTATGTAAGTAAATTATACAATTCATAGCAACTTTCAATTTTGTGTCCCTGATTATGACTAACAATGCGCTCATTTCGACTAATATAAGAGTTACTTCAGGGTTTCTATCACCCACCTTTGGACAGTATGTTTGTGGCTCACACCTTTGTTCTCACTCAGGTAGCATTGTGTGTGAATTTTACATCCGAACTAAGTGCTATTCTTTTTTATGGGCATTTTAGTGTCTAAAATGGCCCAAAAATTAGGTTTTTTTTTTCAATATTGTCGTCCATTTCTAATCGTCACCCCTATAGTAATAAAAAGGCTTATAAAAATTTAATAGCAGCTAGTTCGGATGTAAAATTTACACAAAATGCTTTTTGAGTGATTACAAAGATAATTAAATACTTTTCATGCGGGGGCTATGTGGAATTTTTTTAGTGTATTCCTTGTACAATGAAATTTCACAATAAAATGTCCATTGGAAACAAAGGTGCTCAGGAGAGCACATCAGACATTTCGAACTACATTCTAGATACGAGGAATGTCCTGATGATATCAAATAATTTTGATTTTTTGAAATTGGCGATATAATACAAATTGTATGGCAAATTATTAAAAATTGATTTTTTGTTTATTTTTCATATTTAACTGTCCTCGAAGTAAAATCTATAAATCTAATGATATGTACTTAAGTTGCATGTGGCTGGGAGGAAAAGCCGACGATCATTTGAAAATTTGAACCTTTCGTATTGAAGATACACATCCCCCCGACCAAAAAACGTTGCTATCCGATTCCTTAAGTACTCTGAGTTAATTGTGTGCCCTTAATTTATCAACCTATCAATGAACCAATTGCATCGAAGAGTTTTATACTTTATTTTAACGCCCGTTAAGATCTACTGAACATTGATACCAATTGTTATTTTGCCACCCATTATATTAAAAGACCATGTAGTTCAACGTCCCAGCAAACACAAAACAGTTTTGAAACGTTTTAAACAGGTTATATTTTGCGTTTTTGCCAAATAACATTAAAATGTCGGGTTTTAAAACGTTATGTATGAAAACATACAGCATATAAAACTATTTTTAAAATGTTTTAAAAATGTTATTGTAAAATATATTTTTGCAAACATTTTTAGCCAAATATTTTGTCAACACTTAAATAACATTATGTTAGAATATTTGCAGGAGGTTATCAAAAAATATTTTTTTAATGTTATGAAAACCCTTTATATACCCTTTATAAACATTTAAACGTTTTCTGACAACCTTATCTAACCTTTGGCGAATGATGTCGGAAGCGGTTTTTTTATTTGCTGGGGTTATACTCTACTCTGTACATTGATATCAATCTTTATTTTGCCACCCATTTTAAGATCAGTATATAACGTTGTATTGTCTAAAGTACATTGATATCAATCTTTATTTTACCACCCATTTAAGACCACTATAGTTTAACGTTGCATTGTCGAATGTACATTGATATAAATCTATCTTTTACCACCCATTTACCACCCATATAAGAGCAGTATAGTTTAACGTTGCATTGTCTACTGTACATTGATACCAATCTTTATTGTACCACCCATTTAAGACCAGTATAGTTTAACGTTGCATTGTCGAATGTACATTGATATCAATCTTTCTTTTACCACCCATTTCAGACCAGTATAGTTTAACGTTGCATTGTTTACTGTACATTGATATCAATCTTTATTTTACCACCCATTTCAGACCAGTATAGTTTAACGTTGCATTGTTTACTGTACATTGATATCAATCTTTATTTTACCACCCAATTAAGACCAGTATAGTTTAACGTTGCATTGTTTACTGTTCATTGATACCAATCTTTATTTTACCACCCATTTAAGACCAGTATAGTTTAACGTTGCATTGTTTACTGTACATTGATATCAATCTTTATTTTACCACCCATTTAACGACCGTATAGTTTAACGTTGCATTGTTTACTATAAATTGATACCAATCTTTATTTTACCACCCATTTAAGACCAGTATAGTTTAACGTTGCATTGTTTACTGTACATTGATATCAATCTTTATTTTACCACCCATTTAAAACCCGTATAGTTTAACGTTGCATTGTTTACTGTACATTGATACCAATCTTTATTTTACCACCCATTTAAGACCAGTATAGTTTAACCTTGCATTCTTTACTGTACATTGATATCAATCTTTATTTTACCACCCATTTCAGACCAGTATAGTTTAACGTTGCATTTTCGAATGTACATTGATAGCAATCTTTATTTTACCACCCATTTCAGACCAGTATAGTTTAACGTTGCATTGTCTACTATACATTGAACTAACTTTATTTTACCATCCACTATAAGACCAATATTACGTATAATAGTTCAACATGGGTTTTTTCGTGCGTTTTCCATTGCGATGGTATGAAATATCATCCAATCATAACTATAAATTTGCAATAATTGCAATTATTGCTTCGCGCAATAGTACAGTAATAACAAATGTGTCTATCTTTTTTAATTTTCAAAGGTAATTAAAAATTATTAGAAACTTTTAATATTTGTGTTGTTCATAAAAAGCAATATAAACTTCTGCACTGTGACGATCTTCTTCCTGCTTCATCATCTTTTGAGCATGCTCTCATTCGTTCCAAAGACGTCAATCTGGTCATTATTTACAGGTCACCATCAAACAGTAAGGGTGACTTTCTTAGTGAATTTGAAGAATTTTTAGGTACTGTTGACCTTCTGCCAGGAAGGTCTATTGTAGCTGGAGACTTCAATATACACATGAACAAACCTTGGTTGCCTGAAGTTAAATCCTTTTTGGAAGTTCTGACATCTGCGAAGTTTCACCAGGTCGTCCGTGGTCCCACACATAAATCTGGAAACACATTGGACCTGATAATTGTCAGAAAAGAGGATATCACTGTTGAGGCGTGCACCAACTACCCTCTTCATGTTTCTGACCATTATTTGATCGCTGCTACTGTTGACCTTCCAAAACTCACCGCTCACAAAATATCATATTCATTCAGGAACTTTCGCGATATGGACATAAAGTTGTTCTCTGATGATCTTTCAGCTAAGATGGATTCTATCATTGCTTCGGAGTATGATGATTTAGACTCTCTGGTTTATGCCTATAATACTGGTTGCCAAGATGTCCTTGACTCTCATGCACCAATTACATGTAGGACACGTTCTGTTCGTAGTCAACCTAGATGGTTCAACAAGTCTGTCCAAGATGCCAGGCAGTACAAACGGCGTTGTGAAAGGCGTTGGAGAAAGTCGCGCAGTGACACTGACCGCCAGGCGTACATCTCATCTCAGCGGAAGGTTGCTGATGTCATTGCCACTGAGAAGAAATTATATTTTAATGAGACTCTGTTGAACTGTAATACTAAGGACATGTTCAAAACAGTCAATACTTTGCTTAATAAGAGCCAGTGCTCTCTACCTGATTGTAGTGATCCTGTTAGGTTGGCAAATAGTTTTAGAAATTTCTTTGTGAACAAAGTTGACAAAATACGTAAAGATGTTGACAGTAAGAGTTCATGTTCTTGTAAGGTTGATCTTGACAGTTGTAGCAGCTGCCAATATCTTGTTGTTAGATCTGATCAAAGTGTCTCTGTTCCTTCTCTCTCTACTTTCCGTGCACTGTCTGATGATGATCTTCATCAATTAATAATGAAATGTCCATCCAAAACTAGTGTCTCTGATCCTATGCCTACTTGGCTATTAAAACAACATCTTACTTTGCTCCTACCTGTGCTCGTGAAGATCGTTAATTCATCCTTAACCACTGGTATTTTTCCTTCTCACCTAAGAAAAGCTGTTATCACGCCTGTGTTAAAGAAACCATCCCTTGACAATCAACAGTTATCTAATTACCGTCCCGTCTCTAACTTGCCCTTTTGGGGAAACTCATAGAGAAAGCTGTCTCTGCTCAGGTCTCGTACCATGTCAACAGCCATGACCTGTCCGAGCCACTCCAATCGGCCTACCGGACAGGTCATAGCACTGAGACAGCCCTCCTACATGTTCACGATCAAATAATGAGAGCTGTTGATGGCCGGAAAGCTGTCTTTGTTGTGTTACTTGACTTGACCGCCGCATTTGATACAGTTGATCATGGTATTCTATTGCGGCGGTTGAGTCAAGAATTTGGTCTCACTGACACTGCCTTGAATTTTTTCAAGACCTACCTGACCAACAGAACTAGTCAGGTTTTTGTTAAGGGCACGTTTTCCGAGACTGCTCTTCTCAAACATGGTGTACCCCAAGGGTCTGTTCTCGGGCCACAGGCTTTCTGTTATTACACTATTCCTATGGGTCAGATCATTCGTCACCATGACGTTCAATTCCATTTTTATGCGGATGATGTTCAGTTGTTTGGCGTCTTTGATCCTGCTATACCTGGTGATGCGGCTTGTGCCCTCTTTAAACTCATTAATTGCATCAATGAGTTGAGGGTGTGGCTTCAGAGTAACAAGCTCAAGCTCAATATGGCAAAAACTGAATATTTCATTGCCGCCTCTGCTACTCATTATGAATTGGTGAAGTTTTACACTCTTCACCTCGATGAGCAAGTTATCAAACCCTCCGCCTCAATAAAAAAATCTTGGCGTTGTATTTGATGGTGACCTGAAGATGTCCAACCATATCACTCAGCTTTGTCGGTCCCTTAATTGGCAACTACGGAATCTTGGCAGGATAAGACGTTTCATTGACTTCAACACGTGTAATAACATTGTGCGTGCCCTTATATTGTCTAGGATAGATTACTGTTCCTCCCTCCTTAATGGCATCCCTCAGAAAAACATTCAACGTCTGCAGGGTATCCAGAACAAATCTGCCCGCCTCATCTTCCAGAAGCCCAGATTCACTTCCACATCCCCATTACTTACCCAGCTTCACTGGCTTCCTGTGGCTGTACGAATTAAATTTCGTACGCTTGTCCACACTTACAAATGTGTCAATCTGGATTCTCCTGAATACCTCTCTTCTTTGCTCCATATCCGCCAGTCCTCATACTATCTCCGATCGGCTGGTAACTCGCTTGTTATCCCCAGAACCTTCAAACTGGCTGGGGATGCTGCCTTTTCTGTGGCTGGCCCCTGTCTTTGGAATAAGCTGCCAATAGTCATCAGAATGGCCCATAGCATTGGGACTTTTAAAAGTCTCCTTAAAACTCATCTCTTCCCCCAAATATGATGTTTCCCTTCCTTCTGTCTTCTTCTCGCGCCTCGCATCCCTTGGAAATTTGTGCGCGTTATAAGTTCAGTATTTATTATTTATTTATTTATTGTGTCAATTTTACAATTTCTACACACAGTCACTTCCTTGTGCTGAATGTCATAACCCATTTCCAAGACCTTAGATGAAATTACAAGAAATTTACAGTATAATTATGTGTCGACTGATTCGTGTAATAGTACAGGAAAGTAATTAACAAAATGTGTCAAGTTTTCTAATTGTCAAAAATGTCAATTTTTAATAATTTGCCTTTAAATTTGTGTTATATCGCGAACAAAAATAAACATTATTTGATATCAGAAGGACATTCCTCCGTATCTATAATGCAATTTGGTGTGTCTGATGTGCTCAGTGTCTGGTCCCACACAAAATACTTTGCAAAAGTGTGTTACATAGCCCTTAAAGATATCATTTCAATCCCTGACATGCGTACAAATGCAAGTAAGCAATAATCCACGAATGTCGTCATTTCAGTACCACCATGCGATTGCATATCTCATTCCAGCTCACTTGTAGTTTGATTTACTCGTGATACGGTCAGTTCTTAATATCAACATTCACTTTCAGTATGTTTACTTTACTTGTACTATTATTCAGGCGTACGATCGCTTGTCATATTTGTTTCTACGAATGCTATTTTAGGATATTGTCAAGCAGCTTTCCTTAAGTTAATCGCTTCTGTTCAGACAGCCGCAAAATATTGTATTATCTTACATATTTCGTCATTTATCACTCCACAAAAACAACTTTGCTGCATTTGTAATGAAATAATGGTACACAACGGATCCGTCAACAGTTCTCTGGACTCTACGATATCATCAGCGACTGATACTGTGGCATTATCTTCAGATGGTTTTAGAATAGCAGCACTATGTATTATCCCTCTTTTAGATCTTTACGGCATCATTGGGAACACTTTTGTTTGTATTGCAGTTGTAAGATTCCCAAACTTACGGACAGTTGGTAATTTCTACATTTTATCTTTGGCCATTGCTGATCTTCTTGTATGTACCGTTGTTATGCCGTTGTCGATATACCAGGAGGTAACTAATGGAGTTTGGAGATTACCTGTTTGGTTGTGTGATCTTTGGACGTCTTTAGATGTTCTTCTATCCACCGCGTCTATATGGCTTCTTTGTGTGATATCTTTAGACAGATATTTTGCTATAACGAAACCACATAGTTACGCAACAAAAAGAACATGGGTATCAGCAATGATTTCGGTATCATGTGCTTGGATTATTTCCTTTCTCTTATCCGTTCCAGTATTGATCTTCGTTGGTGGATCCGATGTTGCAAACACGAAGGAATGCTACGTAGTAACTACCCCAGCGTTTGCAATCGCGGGACCGATCACTTCCTTTTATCTGCCGTGTTTTATCGTACTCGCGGTCTACTGGCAAATCTTTCAAGCTACTCGAAGACTTCAACTACGTCGCGTTGCACCACAGAATAGTGCTATACGAACTGTTGATGGTACGGGCCAAAGCATCGATCAAGGGAATAGCACCGAGACCTCTGCCGCAGATAGCACAAACAAAATTTCTATCAAAAGAGAGAAGAAAGCAGCTTTTGTTCTAGCTATTGTTGTAGGTGTGTTCATTATTTGCTGGTTACCATTCTTCATTGTATTTCTGCTCTTTGAATTCTGCCAGGAATGCCACGTACAGGGAATAGTTTTCAAAATACTGACATGGTTGGGGTGGTGTAATTCAATTCTCAATCCCTTGATCTATACCATATTTAATGGTGAGTTTCGTAAAGCCTTCAAGAAAATTGTCTTTCTGAAATAATAGAATATCAATTTGGTACTACATAAATAAACAGTTGCGGAATTTTATCATGTTCATGGTGCCATATTTTGCGCTTTTTACACCTGATTTCTCTCGCGAGATCCGGAAAGTTCAGCTGATCGGAAATTGAACTGTGAATTGGTTTATGATATTTAAACTGGACTAGTTTCTGATATTTCGTAATATCCGTACATATGAATTTATAACGATTTACAGTAGTCAGTAGCACCTGTTCCGGTCACCAGGTGGCAATAGAACACTCTGTAACCTGTAGGTACGAAGTTTAGTCATGTTCTTCAATTCGGCTTCTGAAAATAAGCGCTCTCTAGTTAGGACCACTTTGTACCTGATGAAGCCGAAATTTTCATTTGAGAGTTACGTACATGCATCTCTGATTACTGTGACCTGTATTGCCATGTCAGTTCAGTTTAGTAATTGATAACAACTTCGCAGGCAATTTCGATTTGACCTACGCCTGAATTTTTGTATGTCTAAATAATAATAATTTAATAAGGGATCCTGCGCCAGGTCTCCAAAGACATTCTACGAGATCTTCAGATAATTATGTATATCGCTCCATGATTGCGATGACTAGTATTTTACTAGGGCAGATGCAACAAGATGCAGTAATTAACAACTTGGCAGCAATTTCGATCTGACCTACCTTTGAATATTTGCATGCCCGAACAAAATCAAGATTGTTTCGGGAAAAAAGAGAACCCGTTTTTACCAAGAAAATCATTATAAAACATGTCACGATATAAAAGCTGTTCAATTCACTGGGACATAGTGGCAGGAGAACGGATTGACAATAATGCGCTCAATTTCCAACCATCATTTTATCCAGAAATTTTTGGAATGTGCGCAGACAGCTAAATCAACACGGTTCCGTGCCTTCGCAGCAAAAATTGTTATTAAGTATTTTCTGATTTTAACTGTGTACCAAAAGCATCTGATTGTGGTGATATTCAAGTGTTGTATATATACACCGTTATCGATGAAATCGCAATGTTTAGTCGAATTTATAAAAATTGCAAACTGGCTTGTATAAAGTGGAACACGCTTTTTTCAGTTTATATTTGTGAAGTGATCAAGCAAAATCGGTCTGAGGTTGGACATATTTAATTTTCATAGGATTGTAAACAGCATTTGCAAAGCTACATTTTGCATCAAACCCCAATTTGGACAACCATTTCAAAAGATATTAGCAGTTAAAGAGCTTCCAAAACAATAGGAAACAAAAGGAAGTACTTCCTTTGTTTTATATCTCATAATCAATATTTCCGACCTCCGACTGATTTTGCTTGATCACCTCACATTTGTGACGTGTCATGTCAAAAGGAGACACTTTTGGGCAGGTTATCAATTTTGAGGTTTTTACATATCTTAAATATAGAGATATTTTGCTCCACAACACCGTTTTCCCCAATGAAATCGGACATTCCTAAGCGAAAATATTGAGTTCGTAAGTTACGGTATTATAAAATTGGAAATTGAGATATCAGCCTTTAAAAATATTATTGATAATGTTGAGAGTAGGAATTACCTTGAAAAATGTCTCATAAAATACAAGATGCCAGTTATATTCCGGTCTGAAACTATCAGACAATATTTTTAACATTAATAACATCTCAAATTTGCAACAAACCAAAATTGTGAGAAAATCACCCCCGGGCAGATTTTTGGCTATTTCTCCATTTACGTTGGCATGACACGTCACATTTTGTGATGTGATCAAGCAAAATCAGTCGGAACTCGGAAGTATCGATTTTGAGATATAATCAAACAAAGGGAATATTCCTTTTGCTTCCTATTGCTTTGGAAACTCTTTAATTGCTCATATCTTTGGAACTGGCAAAATGCAGCTTTGTAAATGCCTTTCACTATCCTATAAGAAACTGAGAATTTCATATTTCCGAGTTCCGACTGATTTTGCTTGATCGAATCACATTTATTGAAGCAGTATATTTGGGTTGCAAAAACTTCAGTTTTTGTTTGTTTGTTTGTTTGTTTGTTTCAGTTATGTTCTTTCCTCCCGTATTCTGAAGGAAATTCAGTATTTTAAGTGGCCACCATTATTGTTCTTATGAACTACTGCACAGTGACGTCGCGTGCTCCTGAAGATTATAGGCGTCTGGTATGTTCCTTGATATTGTCCTTGTTCAATCTGGTTAAACCTTCCTATACCTTCCAAGGATGTACCTTAAGTTCTCCAAAGTGTTGAGATCATCTGGACTCCTTTAGTATTGTTGAAGGTTAATCTAGCATCTCTAAGCCCGCTTCATCCAGGAAGTTGTTGACGACATGGCTACATCTGTGTGGCGGGACATTATCGTCCATAGGAAAAACACAAGCCCATATCCGATAGCAGCAGCATACGAGACAACAATTGGATGAAGAACTTCGTTAATGTAAACTTGAGCAGTAACTCTGCCTCTCAAAAAAAATCGCTTTTACCCTCTCCGCTTACACATCTGAAGAAGCATTGAAATAAAAACATGCTGCTTCAATCAATATTCACTGAAGAAAAAAACGTTATTAGCGTCTTTTTGTCCAACTTCTTGAATATGGCAGTTTTTCAGTTTTACATGCTTGTAATTTTGCTTATAATTGTCGCAGTAAATCCAAAGAGCAATAAAAATGTGCAGAATTAATTGCATCCATTGTAGCCATATATAACTTATATCATAGTTTTAAAATCAGCTGCTTATATTTAAGTTTAAATGCGCAGTTGATATGCATAGTACTTCTCTCGATGATGCTAATAATCTGATAATAAACAACTCGTTTCAGTAAAATGTTATTGCGGTAATTGCATCATTTGCTGACGTTGACGGTTGAAGTAATGTGATAAGACCATAGACTTTCAATTCCATGGCATTGTCATGTTAAATATCAACTTTAACTTGATAACTGTATACATGATGATGCTATATATATCTCTGTCCAGCGGCCCATGAAGTATTTATGGGACGGGTTAGTAAAGAACTGTAATCTTAAAGAAAACTGAACATTTCTTCAACCCTGAGGAAGCGGTTATTCTAGATAAGGAGGAGAAGTGGTTTGAGCGAGAGGAGTCAGAGAATCCATATGGGAGAGAGTGGAGGAGCCCGCCATTAACAGAAAAGGGGGACTCCGCTTCCAGTTGTCACACGCATGGGACCCGGCGTTATGAGACATTCCTCGCCGTCTGACGTCACAACATCTGACGTCATCACAACATCATCAATCAGATGCCTGACGAAGTCCGATACTTTCGGACGCAACGTAGCAAAGTGAGTTGCAAATTTTAGTTCCAGTATTTGATTTAATTTACAAAATAATAATAAAGGATGTAGGTTTATCGAGATAATATATTTTAATGTATTCATAGCTAGGATTAAGTAAGTGCTCTGGAAATCGATTATTCAGTTGACTTTGCTAATGTTTGTCTTTCAAAAATCAAAGTCGAATTAGTTTTGGTATACATGGATCCTATTTGAGGTGGGCGTCTTCAAGGAATGAGATCTGCGTTAAATGGGACCCTTCAGAAATACTGGATGGGGGTAATCAATACTGGATGGGGGTGGAGATTTATAATAGAGGTGTGGGGCAGGTGTGAGAGGATGTCAATTATTATTTGTCAATACCTTTTTCTGGGGTAATTCTGTCTCAGTTATTTTGGGCTCCCGACCCTCACTGTGTACTTGCCCACCTGACAAAATCCAGGCAACTCTACTGTTTCACAAATTCAACTTACAAACACACAAACAAACTATTTTTGATTATTTGACGTTCTTTACTCACGAGCCGATACTCTCGTGTTGACTGATTTGAAACTCAGCAAATGATCTGATAAAAATTCCCTTTAAAAGGGAAGGCCAGCCTCAATGCAGAAGAGGTCTTGTAAATAGTTTGGGTCACCGTGAAAGGCATTTTTTAGGATCACGTTTACATCCATGTTACATGACAGTACACCAAATCATCATTGGTGAGAACATGCACACTGAAACAGCAAAAACCATTAACTCCTATAACTCCTGTCAACTCTTTAATTCATTACTCCAAATTATTCTGTATTTTTGTCTTTACTGCTTTTTACCCATGCTTATTATTAAAATCAAGAAATACACTGCAGTTGTTAGTTAATTCGCTATGTAAACTCAACTTACATGCACATTTTATTTTAAAATGATTTTATATTAATTCGTAATGTATATAGTTTACTATAAAGTAGATAGTGGCAAGCACATGATAAAGGACTATCATTCACTACAATCTTCACTTTTAAACTGTACTTTTCTGAATGTGTTGATTGTTAGTCCGAAACTCCAGCAAAGATAAGGACATGGCATCTTACCTACTCCATTCTGTAATAGTCTGCATTGTGTGTTTTCTCAGTCTTCAATCATTTTGTTGAATGTAATTTTATGAATCAAATAAAAAAGATAGAAAGTGGCCTCACTTTAGTTATGTGTCATTTTACAGTATTTATAATTTATAAAGTAAGACAATAATGTATTTATTTTCTATAAGTGCATGTCAAAATATGGGATATATTGTTCAATATTATAGCTAGCCCTAAAAACTTTATTTTCCATCGGATTTTTCCGTTGAAAAGACAAAACTATGTTAAAGATAGCAATAATATCATCAATAACATTTTGAGTCATTTTTATCCATAAAACGATACAGGATAGGATAGATAATTACTTTGACTTCAATGTGGTCCATATAATGAAGATTTTGATTCTACAACATTATTAGATCTATTATCAACATATCAATTATGCACGCTCAGTAGTCCACTGATATAACCTCGTTCCAGTGATCATTCCCCGCTAATTACTAATTGTTGACCATGTCATTTTTTTGATATGCTGATTGCTTAACAAGTTTATGTTTATATGTGTAGGCCTAACCTATGACAACTTTTTAAGTCATAATTAATTCAAACATAACTTTGGCAATACTCAATCGTTTTCGTTCGTTGAAACGGCAAAACATACTTTCTTTCCTTGCAAATCGAATTAGCAGACATCAAAAACATTTCCACCACAAGAAGTAAAAATAATAATTCATACCAATAGACGAAGGCTATAATCTTAGCTAATCTTTAGTGTACACAAATCCCATCTAAGAATAGATACCAGCCCTATGGGCTGGCGAAAACCCCAGATTGGCCCCCCGGGGATTGGCCTTAAGATGGATCGTGGCTAGTACCCGCCACTATAGAATGATCCAGAATGGTCCGATAGTCTCATTCCCAGCGGTGTAATTCAATGACCTCAATTTGTGGTGTATGAAATTTTGGATGTACACATTATATTGACGTTAAAGAAATGTGCCCTGTCAGGATAGAGTTGTTTGAGATCCTCGCACAGGGTGACAGAATCAGGTCGTTCAATGAATATAGCGAGCTACAAGTTATTCTATATCGACAACCTGATTGATTTGTTGAGCTTTTAAGGTGAGCTTATACTCGATCGCTTTTACGGAAAAGCAAAATCGCGCGCTTGCTCACGGTATGCAAAACCGATGCGCAGTTTGTACACTGAGCATCATTTTCGCAAATTGAGCATGCGTGCGATTTCCTTTCCTGCAAAAGCGATATGGAGCATAAATTCTTCTTAGTCCTGGGTTGATCAACAAACGTTGAATTATTAAAGGCGCTGCTTCTATTTTCTTTCTTTATCATGAAATGTAACTATTTAATCATTTAAGGTTGAGGAAAGGGAACTTATTTACAACATGTATATTCTCATTCGCTTCTTTCGGTATTCCATTGATCTTCAATATGATTGAGAGTCCCAGTTTCTTGAGCTTAAGCTGAATGTTGTACATTAAATAACCGAATGCGAATGTTCAGTCTTTCGTGTCTTTTTGCTCAAATAAGAGTATCTGTGTCACCAAAGATTTAGACATTATAACCGATATATAATACTGATGAGCAATTTCTTGAAGGAACAATGTTTTAGTGCTTCAAAGCGTAGTACGGTATATTTATATTTTAAAACCAAAGCGCACAAAACTTCGCAACGTGTTAAGTCTTGAAAGTCGCAAAGTCTTGAAATGTACACTTTTAGCTTCTTTTCTCATCTTATTTTTACCATCGTTTACCCCTTGATTTGAACTTACAGTGCTTATTATCCCGTATCCATTGATCCAGAAGGTGATAATTTTCCCCCAATCACCAGACAAACTAGAAGATATAATTTTGAAAGTTAAGTAATAGCTTAAGGTGGTACTACACCCCTTGATCAATTTGTGACTATTTTGCATTTTTCTCATAAAAATAATAACACACTGGTAACAAAGGGTTTGTATTTTATAGGGGCAAGGAATCCAGTTACTACACTGGAATTTCAGTGACTCAAGAAAAGGGGTAGGCCTATGTTATGTATGATAAGAAAAGAGGTACCGCTAGAAAGTATACCTCGTTTTTTAGCTTTTTTTTAACATATAATAATGAACCACTTGTCTTGATTCACTGAAATTTCAGTGAAATAATTGGATTCCTTGCCGCTATAATATACATAACATTACCAGTGTGTAATTATTTTTTGAGAAAAATGCAAAATTAGTCACAAAATTTAGCAGGGGGTGTAGTACCACCTTAAGGGACATCTCCGGCAATCACAACATTATGCCTTGTAATTATGTTAGAAATATAATTATCAAGCACGAATAACATGGGTTTATTTAAAACAAACTCATATTGACCATAAAACGAATAACAACAGCCGGCTCTCGACACGCGATATTCAAAATTATCGCGCCGAAATTGTCTAAGTGCAATGATGTAATGGTTATTTGTGCTCAATTATCATTATATGGGACGTCATTGCACTAGACAATTTCGGCGCCCGGTAATTTTGAATATCGCGTGCTGAGACACGGCTGTTTTGATTCGTTTTTATGGTCAACATGAGTTTGTTGAAAATAAAACCACATGATTCGTGTTTGATAATTAATTTTCTAACATATAAGGCATAGTGTTGTGATTGCCGGGGTATACCGTACTATTAAAATAGTATTTATAGTCTTTGTTAATACTTTCGCGATCCAGGATCAAGAGGTGAAGGTGTAGTATCTGTGAACGGGTCGCAAACTATTTACCTCTATAAGTTTCGATAGTTGACCACGTATTTTGGCCAGAAAAGTCATAAATATGTGAAATGGTCAGGTGAAATGTAACTAACTATATTTACAACTAAAAATCGTTTGTCTGAATTTCCACCAAACTATACTCCCGCACATTAGCACTTAAAGGAAGATTTCGTGATCCTAGCATCCTCTTTTTTTCAGTAGATATCCACGAAAAAAACTTATTCTCAAAATTTCAGTTGATTCCGATTTTGCGTTGGCGAGTTATGCATGATTATGTGTATTACACTGTTCCATAGGCCACTGCTGTCATAATTTTTGTTCTGGTATACCAAAACGAAATTCAAATTTGACGATATTTTTTCTAAACGAATTAATCTGCAAGTAATTTTGGTACATAAACATTTATGTAGCCATTGGCTTCCAGTGGTATAAAAACCTCAACTCTTTTTGAGAAAAGTGGGGGGATGAGGCTGTGGATCACGAAATGCCCTTTTAATTGTTGAGTTGATCAGTTTCACAGACTATGTGTAGTAAGTTTTTATTTATTTCATAAAATGTGATTATTAATAAGGGAACAAATTCATTAATTTTAAGGGCCTTGACAGTTTAATTCTTAGTTCGACCATATAGACCATCGAATGGTCTATGGTTAGTTCGACAGAAAACAATGAAGTCATCGTACATAAGTTTTTCCTTGTGACTTCAATGACGACTACAGGCCGAGTCAAAAACAAAAAGAAGTAAACTCATATTTGAGGGGCTATAACTCGAGATCTGCAAGGAATCTGCTAAAAATAAAAATGCCACTGGAAAGAGCAAATTCTACGTCTAAATTAAAAAAGAATTGTTGCAATTGCTCACAGTAAACTTAAGTTATACACATTTGAATACAACCATCCATTTTTGTAGCTGCTCACGGGTGATTGATTTTCATCTATTTCAATTTCGACGAATCAGCAAAGTGCTAATAGGATTTGTTGTTGAAAGACAACTTTTGCTTTTAATTAATATTCAACAAAATCCATGACGGTACTATTAGTTTGTAGGGATACCAATTCAAGTATTTACGAACGATCCGGCAGAAGCTTGATTGGGGAATGTTGGGTAAGGGATTGAGCTGATCTTTGGTCTTACTGTAACGCATGTCTAACTCTAGCAAATGTTCACTTGTGATCTAGCAGTTCGTGGTCTGCCTGAAGCCTCCGGCTGTCTGTTCCTAAGGCCTCGTATCCATAGGCTGTTCCCTTGCGGCGTGTGCCCTTGTTCCGTGTTCACTTTTTCCCATGTGACCTGCCACACAGACAACGAACCGTAGCGGCCACTAAGCAAAACAAAGGTTCGTTGTCTGTGTGGCAGGTCACATTGGAAAAAGTGAACACGGAACAAGGGCACACGCCGCAAGGGAACAGCCTATGGATACGAGGCCTTAGGAACAGACAGCCGGAGGCTTCAGGAAACCCAGTTAGCTGTAGGAAATTGGAGACGAAAAAGACGCTGAACTTCAGTGGGACTCTTAGTTTCATGATACTTCGTCGACAGAAACGTGCGCTCCCGTGCGGTAAATTGTGGTGCCATGTTGTCATTTGACCCGTTTTATTATAATGTAGTGCAATGAGGTAAAATTGAAAAGAGCCCTTTAACATGTAGGAATTATTGATCGAAACAACACCTGCCACAGAACTTTATTTGTATTTGAATATCGCGCCTTACCAACAGGGGCGTAGCCAGCTTTCTTGGTCAGGGGTGGCAAAATAAAATTTCGAGGGCACAGACGAAAAATAAATTGCAGTTGCATCATACATACCGGTACATAACCGTTTTTGTTTTTATAGAGACTGTACACGACATGTCTTGGAGCTTCCAAAAAGGATTTACTGGGACGATGTGCCCGCGTAGCACGCACAATTTGTGTATTTGACACTATTTTCGCCCATGATTGGGATGAAATGGGCTATGTTGTGACAATGTACGCGCGCAGTGCGCAAAAAAAATATTTTACACTATTTTGGCCCATGATCTGGTTGAATTTTAGTGGAAAAGGGCTCCTTGCCCTTTTTCTTTTCCTTTGCCCTCCAGATTTTCTCTTCCTTTTTTTTGCCAGAGGGCACTTTTTTCTTTCATTTTTGTCAGGGGTGGCACTCTGCCCCCCTTGCCTCCCTGCTGGCTACGCTACTGCTTACCAATCAATATAATAGGTAGGCCCCGACTTGGGAAGTGAAACCGTGTGCAGCTACAAAAATGGGTGGTTGTATTCAATTGAGTATAACTTGGGTTTCTTTTTTAGCAGATTCCTTACAGATATCGAGTTACAGCCCCTCAAACATGAGTTTACTTCTTTTTGACTCAGCCTGTAGGAGCTTCTAGGCTAAGATATTAATAAACAACCTTGTTGTTGTTTGTTAATATATGGTTAGGACGTTTCAAGACCCAACCTGTGCATCAACCTTAAAAAAACAAAGTAACTAAGTGCTTACTTGATCTGTGTTGACAATGGGTGACAGGAATTGGGTTAATTCGATGTTAAATTCAGCCAAAAAAATCTCTCTCTCTCTCACTCTTGCCGAGTTTTCACGCTGAAGTTCGCCCGGGAAGTTCGGCATCACTCTAACTAATCAATTAGTCTGGTTATTTAGTACGACATGGATAGTCAACATGCTCAAGATGTGTTTTCATTGAAACAGGTTATAATTATTTTAGAGCTAAGGGACGCACCATTAGATTCTCAGGGTGGGGGTAGGAAGTTTAAAAAAAAAAAATTCACCCACTACATGAGCAAAAAAAAAAGTTCGCCGCCTTCGGCGGCGAAAAAAAATTTCTTCCACCGACCCTAACTTCCTACCCCCCCCCCTGAGTATCAAATGGTGCGTCCCTAATTTGTCGTCTTGTCAAAGCCACACACGTACCCATTGTACCTGCCCATTTGTCATACTGTCTGTGAGGATTGTCTCCGAACTAAACAAGTTGTATGCATCCCGGGGGGGCACTCCCTATCTGAAATGGCAGGGATGTGCCTCGGCCATGTTAAAAGTAGGGGGCATTCAGGTCAAATGTACAATACAAAAATATGGGGTCATTCAGTACACAACCTGAATAAAAATGGGGTCATTCGGTATGAAACTTTGAAAAAGGATGGTCATTGGGGTAACAAAAAGTAAAATGGGAGTCATTGAGTACAGGATTGCCAAAAGAGTATCATTAAGTACACATAAATAAGTGCCAAACTGCGTAAAAACAACTTGGCCACCTTGGAAATGTGAAAAATCTCATTATTTCTGGAGGAGAACACAAATACCACCTAAATTTGGGAATTAAAAGGGGGTCATTGGGTATAGCAGGAAATAGAAAAAGGGGGTCATTAAGTAGGCCTACATGGATTTTTTTAAAGGGGGTCATTGGGTAATAGGTAGGACCATAACCGTGACAAAAAAGGGGGTCATTGGGTACAAGCCGGTTTGAAAAAGGGGGTCATTGGGTACAAGCCGGTTTGAAAAAGGGGGTCATTCCCGAGGCACATGATGCATATCCACTATGGAAGTGCCCCCCCCCCGGGGTATGCATCTTAATGCTAATTTTAAATGAGTTTAATAGATTAGTGTAAACACTACATTGCCCGCTACATTGAGGAATTAGAAAAGCAGCCACGGAATAAAGCTGTATAATATAGGCCTAATCATTCCGTAGAAGCTTTTTCTGCTAGGCTAATTGGGTTAGCAGATTTAAACGAAGGATATTAAATCCAAACTAGGGAGGGGGAGGCAAGGGGGCCGGGGCAACGTGCCCCGCGGGCGCTACCAGTAGGGGGCGCCAAATCGGCCTCACTTGAAAACAAGAAATGTCTTTAAAAAAGACAATGCCTCCAAGATACCAGTGGACACCTTTTGTTATTAGTTAAGGAGATACTTATAATGCTAGCTTTAAGGTACCGCTATTGGATATAGAGTTTTGTCTGATTAAAATATGTGAGTCCATTTTCTCCTAATACAAGACTGAAAATTTTATTTTAATCGGATATTCGGTTACCAAAATATGGCCTGTCAAAATGGAGCGAAACCAAGTCGTTGGCAACAACTTTCTTTTATTTTTGTTATGCAATGTTGTCAGGTAGGCCTTATTTTCTAATTATAGGCCTATATGCAAGAATTATGCAAAGTAAAATTTTCAGATAGGCTACAAAATAAGACATAAAGCCCATGCATGGATGCATTTGGCAAATTTGAACACCACTGCAACAGTCCGACACACCGCTAGTCCGAATCTGAAAACACTTTAACAGTCCGACACACCCCTAGTCCGAATCCGAAATACACTGCGCTAGTCCGAGTCTGGAAAACACTTCGTCAGTCCGAAACTGCAGAAAACCAAAGCGGTAGTCCGAATCTGAAAATCACAGCGCTGGTCCGAATCTGAAAAACACGGCGCTAGTCCGAGCGCAGTGTTTCCTAAATTCAGATTCGGAATAGCGCCATGTTTTGCAAATTCGGACTAGCGCAGTGGTTTTCAGTTTCGACTGGCAGAGTGTTTTTAGATTTGGACTAGCGCTGTGTCGGAGGAGTGTTTTCCAGATACTGCCAACTGCCAAGGGCCCCGCGCCTAGCCCTAGACTAGTCATGCTAGCATCATGCACTCATCTCAGTCATGCACTACACATAACTGTGCGACATACAATGTAGATTTGACACGGGTTCTGTTTTGTATTTTAATTGAGGTCAAACTCATGAACTTACCATTTAAATGTTGATATCAAGATGAACAGAAATAAATAATCCATTCTACTTTCTAGTCATAAACCGGCACGGATCTCACTGTTTAGTGTCATGTATGGTCACTGATGGTATATGGTCATGAGTTTGCAATATTGAAATTGTTATTGAAATCAGATTGCTAGCCCCGGGCCCTAGCCCTAGACTAGTCATATGCTAGCATCATGCACTCAGTCATGCACAACACATAATTGTGCGACATACAATGTAGATTTGACACGGGTTCTGTTTTGTATTTTAATTGAGGTCAAACTCATGAACTTACCATTAAAATGTTGATATCAAGATGAACAGAAATAAATAATCCATTCTACTTTCTAGTCATAAACCGGCACGGATCTCACTGTTTAGTGTAATGTATGGTCACTGATGGTCATGAGTTTGCAATATTGAAATTCTTATTGAAATCAGTTTCTTCCAAGTTCAAGATAAAAGTAACATGATTGTATTGAAATGTAAGTTATAAACATTCTTCCTGCTGTCCAGCGGGTATCCCGGGGCGGGTATGAACTATTATTATGATGTAGACACGATGATTGCGACCTAGTCGAGCCTAGCATGCTAGCCTGCATGTCAGTCGGTCTGCTGACTCCCCGGGGCTGACTCGCCGCAAAAATACCTCCAATTTTGCACAAAACAATCCATGGTGTCAAATTATCACGTCCAAAGTGTCGCCATGAACGTCAGCTTCAACTTCTCCAGCCAAAGTTTTTCCATTGATAATCAGGTTTCGTGTAATCATGAAATTAAACCTTGTTTAATGTGTATTCCCATTGCCACACACAGCATAACGGTTGTCCGACTTGATTTCTACTATATTGCTGATGTGATGAGGCTACAATCCATAATTAAATACCGAATTAAAAAAATACTAGTTTGCGTCTGACGTCAGGACAAAGGCGCGCCGTGATTGGTTGCTGACCTGCGCAGTATGGCATTTTTGGTCTGGTTGACAGTACGGCATACGCAAGCTAGTCTTTTTAAGAGGGCGCACCACCAAATCACTCCACGATTTATGTAACAGTGAAATTCGGTTAAAATAGTCCACCGCTTATTTGAGCTTGTTTCGGCTTTATTTTCTAAACGTATAGTCAAATTTTGTCCGTTTTCAGCTCATTTGCTTCCGACAAGTATATACATGAAGAATTCGGAGAAAAAGTCCCAATTTTTATTTCAGAGTTGAAGTTCTGGCGCGAATTTGAACAACGTCCGGTTTCCAAAATTGAGTGATTTTTTAGGGTTAAATTTGCACAATTTTTCTTTGCGGCAAAATAACAGAAAAAGTCGGTGGTTAGCAATATATTCCGTTAAAAGAATAATATTCTACACATGATCAGCTTTAATCTGATACCAAGCTTTATAGTTGAAATACGTAATTCAAGTGCCAAAACGAGATCCAAATGTAGGCCTTTTACCGTGTATTTCAATGGGCGCGTTTAATGGTGGTGCGCTCCCTTATAAGAGGCTTTCAAGATGTGTTACTATGTTCGCGCTTCTGTACAAAAAGACATCGAATAAGGGCGGAAGTCTTAAAAATCAGTTTATTTCAGTCACAAATGCTTTTAATAACTTTTGTGATTAATTTTAGGAACATTTGTTAAAAAATTTACCCAAAAATACAGGTCTCTGACGTCAAGAAAAGCATGAAAATCGCTTTCGTGAGTGCTTTTGCTGTAAATTTATACCAGATCAGAATAACGCATAAAACTTGTATTTTTGCTTAAATTGCCAATATCAGTAGGCCTTGTTTTGAAGACAGAGAAGAAGAAGGGGGGTACTTTGACATAATTAAGTAAATAGGCCTATATTAAAGATATTCAAAACATGGATACACACATTTTGTACTTTTCTCAACTAAAATTTTAAATTAGAAAGTGTCCTTTTGCATCAATCATTCAATTTTCTGTCCAACCCCTGCAAAACTCTGCATGTTGATGAACATGATGAAATTTGGGTTTTTTGTTGATTCCGAGCTGAGTTTTAAAACATCATTTCTTCCGAACGGAATGTCGCAGAGGGATGAAAGTTTGCAAAATGACTAGAAACTATCTCTAGTTTACTTTAAAAAGTAAAAATTTGGATTTTGATAACTATTGACGTTTATAAGAGGGCGCACCACCAAATCACTCCACGATTTATGTAACAGTGAAATTCGGTTAAAATAGTCCACCGCTTATTTGAGCTTGTTTCGGCTTTATTTTCTAAACGTATAGTCAAATTTTGTCCGTTTTCAGCTCATTTGCTTCCGACAAGTATATACATGAAGAATTCGGAGAAAAAGTCCCAATTTTTTATTTCAGAGTTGAAGTTCTGGCGCGAATTTGAACAACGTCCGGTTTCCAAAATTGAGTGATTTTTAGGGTTAAATTTGCACAATTTTTCTTTGCGGCAAAATAACAGAAAAAGTCGGTGGTTAGCAATATATTCCGTTAAAAGAATAATATTCTACACATGATCAGCTTTAATCTGATACCAAGCTTTATAGTTGAAATACGTAATTCAAGTGCCAAAACGAGATCCAAATGTAGGCCTTTTACCGTGTATTTCAATGGGCGCGTTTAATGGTGGTGCGCTCCCTTATAAGAGGCTTTCAAGATGTGTTACTATGTTCGCGCTTCTGTACAAAAAGACATCGAATAAGGGCGGGTCTTAAAAATCAGTTTATTTCAGTCACAAATGCTTTTAATAACTTTGTGATTAATTTTAGGAACATTTGTTAAAAAATTTACCCAAAAATACAGGTCTCTGACGTCAAGAAAAGCATGAAAATCGCTTTCGTGAGTGCTTTTGCTGTAAATTTATACCAGATCAGAATAACGCATAAAACTTGTATTTTTGCTTAAATTGCCAATATCAGTAGGCCTTGTTTTGAAGACAGAGAAGAAGAAGGGGGGGGGGGGTACTTTGACATAATTAAGTAAATAGGCCTATATTAAAGATATTCAAAACATGGATACACACATTTTGTACTTTTCTCAACTAAAAATTTTAAATTAGAAAGTGTCCTTTTGCATCAATCATTCAATTTTCTGTCCAACCCCTGCAAAACTCTGCATGTTGATGAACATGATGAAATTTGGGTTTTTTTTTGATTCCGAGCTGAGTTTTAAAACATCATTTCTTCCGAACGGAATGTCGCAGAGGGATGAAAGTTTGCAAAATGACTAGAAACTATCTCTAGTTTACTTTAAAAAGTAAAAATTTGGATTTTGATAACTATTGACGTTTATAAGAGGGCGCACCACCAAATCACTCCACGATTTATGTAACAGTGAAATTCGGTTAAAATAGTCCACCGCTTATTTGAGCTTGTTTCGGCTTTATTTTCTAAACGTATAGTCAAATTTTGTCCGTTTTCAGCTCATTTGCTTCCGACAAGTATATACATGAAGAATTCGGAGAAAAAGTCCCAATTTTTTATTTTTGAGTTGAAGTTCTGGCGCGAATTTGAACAACGTCCGGTTTCCAAAATTGAGTGATTTTTAGGGTTAAATTTGCACAATTTTTCTTTGCGGCAAAATAACAGAAAAAGTCGGTGGTTAGCAATATATTCCGTTAAAAGAATAATATTCTACACATGATCAGCTTTAATCTGATACCAAGCTTTATAGTTGAAATACGTAATTCAAGTGCCAAAACGAGATCCAAATGTAGGCCTTTTACCGTGTATTTCAATGGGCGCGTTTAATGGTGGTGCGCTCCCTTATAAGAGGCTTTCAAGATGTGTTACTATGTTCGCGCTTCTGTACAAAAAAGACATCGAATAAGGGCGGAAGTCTTAAAAATCAGTTTATTTCAGTCACAAATGCTTTTAATAACTTTTGTGATTAATTTTAGGAACATTTGTTAAAAAATTTACCCAAAAATACAGGTCTCTGACGTCAAGAAAAGCATGAAAATCGCTTTCGTGAGTGCTTTTGCTGTAAATTTATACCAGATCAGAATAACGCATAAAACTTGTATTTTTGCTTAAATTGCCAATATCAGTAGGCCTTGTTTTGAAGACAGAGAAGAAGAAGGGGGGGGGGGTACTTTGACATAATTAAGTAAATAGGCCTATATTAAAGATATTCAAAACATGGATACACACATTTTGTACTTTTCTCAACTAAAAATTTTAAATTAGAAAGTGTCCTTTTGCATCAATCATTCAATTTTCTGTCCAACCCCTGCAAAACTCTGCATGTTGATGAACATGATGAAATTTGGTTTTTTGGTGATTCCGAGCTGAGTTTTAAAACATCATTTCTTCCGAACGGAATGTCGCAGAGGGATGAAAGTTTGCAAAATGACTAGAAACTATCTCTAGTTTACTTTAAAAAGTAAAAATTTGGATTTTGATAACTATTGACGTTTATAAGAGGGCGCACCACCAAATCACTCCACGATTTATGTAACAGTGAAATTCGGTTAAAATAGTCCACCGCTTATTTGAGCTTGTTTCGGCTTTATTTTCTAAACGTATAGTCAAATTTTGTCCGTTTTCAGCTCATTTGCTTCCGACAAGTATATACATGAAGAATTCGGAGAAAAAGTCCCAATTTTTTATTTCAGAGTTGAAGTTCTGGCGCGAATTTGAACAACGTCCGGTTTCCAAAATTGAGTGATTTTTTAGCGTTAAATTTGCACAATTTTTCTTTGCGGCAAAATAACAGAAAAGTCGGTGGTTAGCAATATATTCCGTTAAAAGAATAATATTCTACACATGATCAGCTTTAATCTGATACCAAGCTTTATAGTTGAAATACGTAATTCAAGTGCCAAAACGAGATCCAAATGTAGGCCTTTTACCGTGTATTTCAATGGGCGCGTTTAATGGTGGTGCGCTCCCTTATAAGAGGCTTTCAAGATGTGTTACTATGTTCGCGCTTCTGTACAAAAAGACATCGAATAAGGGCGGAAGTCTTAAAAAAAATCAGTTTATTTCAGTCACAAATGCTTTTAATAACTTTTGTGATTAATTTTAGGAACATTTGTTAAAAAATTTACCCAAAAATACAGGTCTCTGACGTCAAGAAAAGCATGAAAATCGCTTTCGTGAGTGCTTTTGCTGTAAATTTATACCAGATCAGAATAACGCATAAAACTTGTATTTTTGCTTAAATTGCCAATATCAGTAGGCCTTGTTTTGAAGACAGAGAAGAAGAAGGGGGGGGGGTACTTTGACATAATTAAGTAAATAGGCCTATATTAAAGATATTCAAAACATGGATACACACACATTTTGTACTTTTCTCAACTAAAAATTTTAAATTAGAAAGTGTCCTTTTGCATCAATCATTCAATTTTCTGTCCAACCCCTGCAAAACTCTGCATGTTGATGAACATGATGAAATTTGGGTTTTTTGGTGATTCCGAGCTGAGTTTTAAAACATCATTTCTTCCGAACGGAATGTCGCAGAGGGATGAAAGTTTGCAAAATGACTAGAAACTATCTCTAGTTTACTTTAAAAAGTAAAAATTTGGATTTTGATAACTATTGACGTTTATAAGAGGGCGCACCACCAAATCACTCCACGATTTATGTAACAGTGAAATTCGGTTAAAATAGTCCACCGCTTATTTGAGCTTGTTTCGGCTTTATTTTCTAAACGTATAGTCAAATTTTGTCCGTTTTCAGCTCATTTGCTTCCGACAAGTATATACATGAAGAATTCGGAGAAAAAGTCCCAATTTTTTATTTCAGAGTTGAAGTTCTGGCGCGAATTTGAACAACGTCCGGTTTCCAAAATTGAGTGATTTTTTAGGGTTAAATTTGCACAATTTTTCTTTGCGGCAAAATAACAGAAAAAGTCGGTGGTTAGCAATATATTCCGTTAAAAGAATAATATTCTACACATGATCAGCTTTAATCTGATACCAAGCTTTATAGTTGAAATACGTAATTCAAGTGCCAAAACGAGATCCAAATGTAGGCCTTTTACCGTGTATTTCAATGGGCGCGTTTAATGGTGGTGCGCCCTTATAAGAGGCTTTCAAGATGTGTTACTATGTTCGCGCTTCTGTACAAAAAGACATCGAATAAGGGCGGAAGTATTAAAAAATCAGTTTATTTCAGTCACAAATGCTTTTAATAACTTTTGTGATTAATTTTAGGAACATTTGTTAAAAAATTTACCCAAAAATACAGGTCTCTGACGTCAAGAAAAGCATGAAAATCGCTTTCGTGAGTGCTTTTGCTGTAAATTTATACCAGATCAGAATAACGCATAAAACTTGTATTTTTGCTTAAATTGCCAATATCAGTAGGCCTTGTTTTGAAGACAGAGAAGAAGAAGGGGGGGGGGGTACTTTGACATAATTAAGTAAATAGGCCTATATTAAAGATATTCAAAACATGGATACACACATTTTGTACTTTTCTCAACTAAAAATTTTAAATTAGAAAGTGTCCTTTTGCATCAATCATTCAATTTTCTGTCCAACCCCTGCAAAACTCTGCATGTTGATGAACATGATGAAATTTGGGTTTTTGGTGATTCCGAGCTGAGTTTTAAAACATCATTTCTTCCGAACGGAATGTCGCAGAGGGATGAAAGTTTGCAAAATGACTAGAAACTATCTCTAGTTTACTTTAAAAAGTAAAATTTGGATTTTGATAACTATTGACGTTTATAAGAGGGCGCACCACCAAATCACTCCACGATTTATGTAACAGTGAAATTCGGTTAAAATAGTCCACCGCTTATTTGAGCTTGTTTCGGCTTTATTTTCTAAACGTATAGTCAAATTTTGTCCGTTTTCAGCTCATTTGCTTCCGACAAGTATATACATGAAGAATTCGGAGAAAAAGTCCCAATTTTTATTTCAGAGTTGAAGTTCTGGCGCGAATTTGAACAACGTCCGGTTTCCAAAATTGAGTGAGTTTTTAGGGTTAAATTTGCACAATTTTTCTTTGCGGCAAAATAACAGAAAAAGTCGGTGGTTAGCAATATATTCCGTTAAAAGAATAATATTCTACACATGATCAGCTTTAATCTGATACCAAGCTTTATAGTTGAAATACGTAATTCAAGTGCCAAAACGAGATCCAAATGTAGGCCTTTTACCGTGTATTTCAATGGGCGCGTTTAATGGTGGTGCGCGCCCCTTATAAGAGGCTTTCAAGATGTGTTACTATGTTCGCGCTTCTGTACAAAAAGACATCGAATAAGGGCGGAAGTCTTAAAAATCAGTTTATTTCAGTCACAAATGCTTTTAATAACTTTTGTGATTAATTTTAGGAACATTTGTTAAAAAAATTTACCCAAAAATACAGGTCTCTGACGTCAAGAAAAGCATGAAAATCGCTTTCGTGAGTGCTTTTGCTGTAAATTTATACCAGATCAGAATAACGCATAAAACTTGTATTTTTGCTTAAATTGCCAATATCAGTAGGCCTTGTTTTGAAGACAGAGAAGAAGAAGGGGGGGGGGGTACTTTGACATAATTAAGTAAATAGGCCTATATTAAAGATATTCAAAACATGGATACACACATTTTGTACTTTTCTCAACTAAAAATTTTAAATTAGAAAGTGTCCTTTTGCATCAATCATTCAATTTTCTGTCCAACCCCTGCAAAACTCTGCATGTTGATGAACATGATGAAATTTGGGTTTTTGGTGATTCCGAGCTGAGTTTTAAAACATCATTTCTTCCGAACGGAATGTCGCAGAGGGATGAAAGTTTGCAAAATGACTAGAAACTATCTCTAGTTTACTTTAAAAAGTAAAAATTTGGATTTTGATAACTATTGACGTTTATAAGAGGGCGCACCACCAAATCACTCCACGATTTATGTAACAGTGAAATTCGGTTAAAATAGTCCACCGCTTATTTGAGCTTGTTTCGGCTTTATTTTCTAAACGTATAGTCAAATTTTGTCCGTTTTCAGCTCATTTGCTTCCGACAAGTATATACATGAAGAATTCGGAGAAAAAGTCCCAATTTTTTATTTCAGAGTTGAAGTTCTGGCGCGAATTTGAACAACGTCCGGTTTCCAAAATTGAGTGATTTTTAGGGTTAAATTTGCACAATTTTTCTTTGCGGCAAAATAACAGAAAAAGTCGGTGGTTAGCAATATATTCCGTTAAAAGAATAATATTCTACACATGATCAGCTTTAATCTGATACCAAGCTTTATAGTTGAAATACGTAATTCAAGTGCCAAAACGAGATCCAAATGTAGGCCTTTTACCGTGTATTTCAATGGGCGCGTTTAATGGTGGTGCGCTCCCTTATAAGAGGCTTTCAAGATGTGTTACTATGTTCGCGCTTCTGTACAAAAAGACATCGAATAAGGGCGGAAGTCTTAAAAATCAGTTTATTTCAGTCACAAATGCTTTTAATAACTTTTGTGATTAATTTTAGGAACATTTGTTAAAAAATTTACCCAAAAATACAGGTCTCTGACGTCAAGAAAAGCATGAAAATCGCTTTCGTGAGTGCTTTTGCTGTAAATTTATACCAGATCAGAATAACGCATAAAACTTGTATTTTTGCTTAAATTGCCAATATCAGTAGGCCTTGTTTTGAAGACAGAGAAGAAGAAGGGGGGGGGGGTACTTTGACATAATTAAGTAAATAGGCCTATATTAAAGATATTCAAAACATGGATACACACATTTTGTACTTTTCTCAACTAACAATTTTAAATTAGAAAGTGTCCTTTTGCATCAATCATTCAATTTTCTGTCCAACCCCTGCAAAACTCTGCATGTTGATGAACATGATGAAATTTGGGTTTTTTGGTGATTCCGAGCTGAGTTTTAAAACATCATTTCTTCCGAACGGAATGTCGCAGAGGGATGAAAGTTTGCAAAATGACTAGAAACTATCTCTAGTTTACTTTAAAAAGTAAAAATTTGGATTTTGATAACTATTGACGTTTATAAGAGGGCGCACCACCAAATCACTCCACGATTTATGTAACAGTGAAATTCGGTTAAAATAGTCCACCGCTTATTTGAGCTTGTTTCGGCTTTATTTTCTAAACGTATAGTCAAATTTTGTCCGTTTTCAGCTCATTTGCTTCCGACAAGTATATACATGAAGAATTCGGAGAAAAAGTCCCAATTTTTATTTCAGAGTTGAAGTTCTGGCGCGAATTTGAACAACGTCCGGTTTCCAAAATTGAGTGATTTTTAGGGTTAAATTTGCACAATTTTTCTTTGCGGCAAAATAACAGAAAAAGTCGGTGGTTAGCAATATATTCCGTTAAAAGAATAATATTCTACACATGATCAGCTTTAATCTGATACCAAGCTTTATAGTTGAAATACGTAATTCAAGTGCCAAAACGAGATCCAAATGTAGGCCTTTTACCGTGTATTTCAATGGGCGCGTTTAATGGTGGTGCGCTCCCTTATAAGAGGCTTTCAAGATGTGTTACTATGTTCGCGCTTCTGTACAAAAAGACATCGAATAAGGGCGGAAGTCTTAAAAATCAGTTTATTTCAGTCACAAATGCTTTTAATAACTTTTGTGATTAATATTAAGAACATTTGTTAAAAAATTTACCCAAAAATACAGGTCTCTGACGTCAAGAAAAGCATGAAAATCGCTTTCGTGAGTGCTTTTGCTGTAAATTTATACCAGATCAGAATAACGCATAAAACTTGTATTTTTGCTTAAATTGCCAATATCAGTAGGCCTTGTTTTGAAGACAGAGAAGAAGAAGGGGGGGGGGGTACTTTGACATAATTAAGTAAATAGGCCTATATTAAAGATATTCAAAACATGGATACACACATTTTGTACTTTTCTCAACTAAAAATTTTAAATTAGAAAGTGTCCTTTTGCATCAATCATTCAATTTTCTGTCCAACCCCTGCAAAACTCTGCATGTTGATGAACATGATGAAATTTGGGTTTTTTTTTTTTCCGAGCTGAGTTTTAAAACATCATTTCTTCCGAACGGAATGTCGCAGAGGGATGAAAGTTTGCAAAATGACTAGAAACTATCTCTAGTTTACTTTAAAAAGTAAAAATTTGGATTTTGATAACTATTGACGTTTATAAGAGGGCGCACCACCAAATCACTCCACGATTTATGTAACAGTGAAATTCGGTTAAAATAGTCCACCGCTTATTTGAGCTTGTTTCGGCTTTATTTTCTAAACGTATAGTCAAATTTTGTCCGTTTTCAGCTCATTTGCTTCCGACAAGTATATACATGAAGAATTCGGAGAAAAAGTCCCAATTTTTTATTTCAGAGTTGAAGTTCTGGCGCGAATTTGAACAACGTCCGGTTTCCAAAATTGAGTGATTTTTAGGGTTAAATTTGCACAATTTTTCTTTGCGGCAAAATAACAGAAAAAGTCGGTGGTTAGCAATATATTCCGTTAAAAGAATAATATTCTACACATGATCAGCTTTAATCTGATACCAAGCTTTATAGTTGAAATACGTAATTCAAGTGCCAAAACGAGATCCAAATGTAGGCCTTTTACCGTGTATTTCAATGGGCGCGTTTAATGGTGGTGCGCTCCCTTATAAGAGGCTTTCAAGATGTGTTACTATGTTCGCGCTTCTGTAAAAAAAGACATCGAATAAGGGCGGAAGTCTTAAAAATCAGTTTATTTCAGTCACAAATGCTTTTAATAACTTTTGTGATTAATTTTAGGAACATTTGTTAAAAAATTTACCCAAAAATACAGGTCTCTGACGTCAAGAAAAGCATGAAAATCGCTTTCGTGAGTGCTTTTGCTGTAAATTTATACCAGATCAGAATAACGCATAAAACTTGTATTTTTGCTTAAATTGCCAATATCAGTAGGCCTTGTTTTGAAGACAGAGAAGAAGAAGGGGGGGGGGGGGGTACTTTGACATAATTAAGTAAATAGGCCTATATTAAAGATATTCAAAACATGGATACACACATTTTGTACTTTTCTCAACTAAAAATTTTAAATTAGAAAGTGTCCTTTTGCATCAATCATTCAATTTTCTGTCCAACCCCTGCAAAACTCTGCATGTTGATGAACATGATGAAATTTGGGTTTTTTGGTGATTCCGAGCTGAGTTTTAAAACATCATTTCTTCCGAACGGAATGTCGCAGAGGGATGAAAGTTTGCAAAATGACTAGAAACTATCTCTAGTTTACTTTAAAAAGTAAAAATTTGGATTTTGATAACTATTGACGTTTATAAGAGGGCGCACCACCAAATCACTCCACGATTTATGTAACAGTGAAATTCGGTTAAAATAGTCCACCGCTTATTTGAGCTTGTTTCGGCTTTATTTTCTAAACGTATAGTCAAATTTTGTCCGTTTTCAGCTCATTTGCTTCCGACAAGTATATACATGAAGAATTCGGAGAAAAAGTCCCAATTTTTTATTTCAGAGTTGAAGTTCTGGCGCGAATTTGAACAACGTCCGGTTTCCAAAATTGAGTGATTTTTTAGGGTTAAATTTGCACAATTTTTCTTTGCGGCAAAATAACAGAAAAGTCGGTGGTTAGCAATATATTCCGTTAAAAGAATAATATTCTACACATGATCAGCTTTAATCTGATACCAAGCTTTATAGTTGAAATACGTAATTCAAGTGCCAAAACGAGATCCAAATGTAGGCCTTTTACCGTGTATTTCAATGGGCGCGTTTAATGGTGGTGCGCCCTTATAAGAGGCTTTCAAGATGTGTTACTATGTTCGAACTTATGTAAAAAAAGACATCGAATAAGGGCGGAAGTCTTAAAAAATCAGTTTATTTCAGTCACAAATGCTTTTAATAACTTTTGTGATTAATTTTAGGAACATTTGTTAAAAAATTTACCCAAAAATACAGGTCTCTGACGTCAAGAAAAGCATGAAAATCGCTTTCGTGAGTGCTTTTGCTGTAAATTTATACCAGATCAGAATAACGCATAAAACTTGTATTTTTGCTTAAATTGCCAATATCAGTAGGCCTTGTTTTGAAGACAGAGAAGAAGAAGGGGGGGGGGGGTACTTTGACATAATTAAGTAAATAGGCCTATATTAAAGATATTCAAAACATGGATACACACATTTTGTACTTTTCTCAACTAAAAATTTTAAATTAGAAAGTGTTCTTTTGCATCAATCATTCAATTTTCTGTCCAACCCCTGCAAAACTCTGCATGTTGATGAACATGATGAAATTTGGGTTTTTTGGTGATTCCGAGCTGAGTTTTAAAACATCATTTCTTCCGAACGGAATGTCGCAGAGGGATGAAAGTTTGCAAAATGACTAGAAACTATCTCTAGTTTACTTTAAAAAGTAAAAATTTGGATTTTGATAACTATTGACGTTTATAAGAGGGCGCACCACCAAATCACTCCACGATTTATGTAACAGTGAAATTCGGTTAAAATAGTCCACCGCTTATTTGAGCTTGTTTCGGCTTTATTTTCTAAACGTATAGTCAAATTTTGTCCGTTTTCAGCTCATTTGCTTCCGACAAGTATATACATGAAGAATTCGGAGAAAAAGTCCCAATTTTTTATTTCAGAGTTGAAGTTCTGGCGCGAATTTGAACAACGTCCGGTTTCCAAAATTGAGTGATTTTTTAGGGTTAAATTTGCACAATTTTTCTTTGCGGCAAAATAACAGAAAAAGTCGGTGGTTAGCAATATATTCCGTTAAAAGAATAATATTCTACACATGATCAGCTTTAATCTGATACCAAGCTTTATAGTTGAAATACGTAATTCAAGTGCCAAAACGAGATCCAAATGTAGGCCTTTTACCGTGTATTTCAATGGGCGCGTTTAATGGTGGTGCGCTCCCTTATAAGAGGCTTTCAAGATGTGTTACTATGTTCGCGCTTCTGTACAAAAAGACATCGAATAAGGGCGGAAGTCTTAAAAAATCAGTTTATTTCAGTCACAAATGCTTTTAATAACTTTTGTGATTAATTTTAGGAACATTTGTTAAAAAATTTACCCAAAAATACAGGTCTCTGACGTCAAGAAAAGCATGAAAATCGCTTTCGTGAGTGCTTTTGCTGTAAATTTATACCAGATCAGAATAACGCATAAAACTTGTATTTTGCTTAAATTGCCAATATCAGTAGGCCTTGTTTTGAAGACAGAGAAGAAGAAGGGGGGGGGGGGGGGTACTTTGACATAATTAAGTAAATAGGCCTATATTAAAGATATTCAAAACATGGATACACACATTTTGTACTTTTCTCAACTAAAAATTTTAAATTAGAAAGTGTCCTTTGCATCAATCATTCAATTTTCTGTCCAACCCCTGCAAAACTCTGCATGTTGATGAACATGATGAAATTTGGGTTTTTGGTGATTCCGAGCTGAGTTTTAAAACATCATTTCTTCCGAACGGAATGTCGCAGAGGGATGAAAGTTTGCAAAATGACTAGAAACTATCTCTAGTTTACTTTAAAAAGTAAAAATTTGGATTTTGATAACTATTGACGTTTATAAGAGGGCGCACCACCAAATCACTCCACGATTTATGTAACAGTGAAATTCGGTTAAAATAGTCCACCGCTTATTTGAGCTTGTTTCGGCTTTATTTTCTAAACGTATAGTCAAATTTTGTCCGTTTTCAGCTCATTTGCTTCCGACAAGTATATACATGAAGAATTCGGAGAAAAAGTCCCAATTTTTTATTTCAGAGTTGAAGTTCTGGCGCGAATTTGAACAACGTCCGGTTTCCAAAATTGAGTGATTTTTAGGGTTAAATTTGCACAATTTTTCTTTGCGGCAAAATAACAGAAAAGTCGGTGGTTAGCAATATATTCCGTTAAAAGAATAATATTCTACACATGATCAGCTTTAATCTGATACCAAGCTTTATAGTTGAAATACGTAATTCAAGTGCCAAAACGAGATCCAAATGTAGGCCTTTTACCGTGTATTTCAATGGGCGCGTTTAATGGTGGTGCGCCCTTATAAGAGGCTTTCAAGATGTGTTACTATGTTCGCGCTTCTGTACAAAAAGACATCGAATAAGGGCGGAAGTCTTAAAAATCAGTTTATTTCAGTCACAAATGCTTTTAATAACTTTTGTGATTAATTTTAGGAACATTTGTTAAAAAATTTACCCAAAAATACAGGTCTCTGACGTCAAGAAAAGCATGAAAATCGCTTTCGTGAGTGCTTTTGCTGTAAATTTATACCAGATCAGAATAACGCATAAAACTTGTATTTTTGCTTAAATTGCCAATATCAGTAGGCCTTGTTTTGAAGACAGAGAAGAAGAAGGGGGGGTACTTTGACATAATTAAGTAAATAGGCCTATATTAAAGATATTCAAAACATGGATACACACATTTTGTACTTTTCTCAACTAAACATTTTAAATTAGAAAGTGTCCTTTTGCATCAATCATTCAATTTTCTGTCCAACCCTGCAAAACTCTGCATGTTGATGAACATGATGAAATTTGGGTTTTTTGGTGATTCCGAGCTGAGTTTTAAAACATCATTTCTTCCGAACGGAATGTCGCAGAGGGATGAAAGTTTGCAAAATGACTAGAAACTATCTCTAGTTTACTTTAAAAAGTAAAAATTTGGATTTTGATAACTATTGACGTTTATAAGAGGGCGCACCACCAAATCACTCCACGATTTATGTAACAGTGAAATTCGGTTAAAATAGTCCACCGCTTATTTGAGCTTGTTTCGGCTTTATTTTCTAAACGTATAGTCAAATTTTGTCCGTTTTCAGCTCATTTGCTTCCGACAAGTATATACATGAAGAATTCGGAGAAAAGTCCCAATTTTTTATTTCAGAGTTGAAGTTCTGGCGCGAATTTGAACAACGTCCGGTTTCCAAAATTGAGTGATTTTTTAGGGTTAAATTTGCACAATTTTTCTTTGCGGCAAAATAACAGAAAAAGTCGGTGGTTAGCAATATATTCCGTTAAAAGAATAATATTCTACACATGATCAGCTTTAATCTGATACAAAGCTTTATAGTTGAAATACGTAATTCAAGTGCCAAAACGAGATCCAAATGTAGGCCTTTTACCGTGTATTTCAATGGGCGCGTTTAATGGTGGTGCGCTCCCTTATAAGAGGCTTTCAAGATGTGTTACTATGTTCGCGCTTCTGTACAAAAAGACATCGAATAAGGGCGGAAGTCTTAAAAAATCAGTTTATTTCAGTCACAAATGCTTTTAATAACTTTTGTGATTAATTTTAGGAACATTTGTTAAAAAATTTACCCAAAAAATACAGGTCTCTGACGTCAAGAAAAGCATGAAAATCGCTTTCGTGAGTGCTTTTGCTGTAAATTTATACCAGATCAGAATAACGCATAAAACTTGTATTTTTGCTTAAATTGCCAATATCAGTAGGCCTTGTTTTGAAGACAGAGAAGAAGAAGGGGGGGGGGTACTTTGACATAATTAAGTAAATAGGCCTATATTAAAGATATTCAAAACATGGATACACACATTTTGTACTTTTCTCAACTAAAATTTTAAATTAGAAAGTGTCCTTTGCATCAATCATTCAATTTTCTGTCCAACCCCTGCAAAACTCTGCATGTTGATGAACATGATGAAATTTGGGTTTTTTGGTGATTCCGAGCTGAGTTTTAAAACATCATTTCTTCCGAACGGAATGTCGCAGAGGGATGAAAGTTTGCAAAATGACTAGAAACTATCTCTAGTTTACTTTAAAAAGTAAAAATTTGGATTTTGATAACTATTGACGTTTATAAGAGGGCGCACCACCAAATCACTCCACGATTTATGTAACAGTGAAATTCGGTTAAAATAGTCCACCGCTTATTTGAGCTTGTTTCGGCTTTATTTTCTAAACGTATAGTCAAATTTTGTCCGTTTTCAGCTCATTTGCTTCCGACAAGTATATACATGAAGAATTCTGAGAAAAAGTCCCAATTTTTTATTTCAGAGTTGAAGTGCTGGCGCGAATTTGAACAACGTCCGGTTTCCAACATTGCGTGAGTTTTTAGGGTTAAATTTGCACAATTTTTCTTTGCGGCAAAATAACAGAAAAAGTCGGTGGTTAGCAATATATTCCGTTAAAAGAATAATATTCTACACATGATCAGCTTTAATCTGATACCAAGCTTTATAGTTGAAATACGTAATTCAAGTGCCAAAACGAGATCCAAATGTAGGCCTTTTACCGTGTATTTCAATGGGCGCGTTTAATGGTGGTGCGCTCCCTTATAAGAGGCTTTCAAGATGTGTTACTATGTTCGCGCTTCTGTACAAAAAAGACATCGAGAATAACTCTAACTCTACAAGAATCAGTTTATTTCAGTCACAAATGCTTTTAATAACTTTTGTGATTAATTTTAGGAACATTTGTTAAAAAATTTACCCAAAATATACAGGTCTCTGACGTCAAGAAAAGCATGAAAATCGCTTTCGTGAGTGCTTTTGCTGTAAATTTATACCAGATCAGAATAACGCATAAAACTTGTATTTTTGCTTAAATTGCCAATATCAGTAGGCCTTGTTTTGAAGACAGAGAAGAAGAAGGGGGGGGGGGGTACTTTGACATAATTAAGTAAATAGGCCTATATTAAAGATATTCAAAACATGGATACACACATTTTGTACTTTTCTCAACTAAAACTTTTAAATTAGAAAGTGTCCTTTTGCATCAATCATTCAATTTTCTGTCCAACCCTGCAAAACTCTGCATGTTGATGAACATGATGAAATTTGGGTTTTTTGGTGATTCCGAGCTGAGTTTTAAAACATCATTTCTTCCGAACGGAATGTCGCAGAGGGATGAAAGTTTGCAAAATGACTAGAAACTATCTCTAGTTTACTTTAAAAAGTAAAAATTTGGATTTTGATAACTATTGACGTTTATAAGAGGGCGCACCACCAAATCACTCCACGATTTATGTAACAGTGAAATTCGGTTAAAATAGTCCACCGCTTATTTGAGCTTGTTTCGGCTTTATTTTCTAAACGTATAGTCAAATTTTGTCCGTTTTCAGCTCATTTGCTTCCGACAAGTATATACATGAAGAATTCGGAGAAAAGTCCCAATTTTTATTTCAGAGTTGAAGTTCTGGCGCGAATTTGAACAACGTCCGGTTTCCAAAATTGAGTGATTTTTAGGGTTAAATTTGCACAATTTTTCTTTGCGGCAAAATAACAGAAAAGTCGGTGGTTAGCAATATATTCCGTTAAAAGAATAATATTCTACACATGATCAGCTTTAATCTGATACCAAGCTTTATAGTTGAAATACGTAATTCAAGTGCCAAAACGAGATCCAAATGTAGGCCTTTTACCGTGTATTTCAATGGGCGCGTTTAATGGTGGTGCGCCCCCTTATAAGAGGCTTTCAAGATGTGTTACTATGTTCGCGCTTCTGTACAAAAAAGACATCGAATAAGGGCGGAAGTCTTGAAAAATCAGTTTATTTCAGTCACAAATGCTTTTAATAACTTTTGTGATTAATTTTAGGAACATTTGTTAAAAAATTTACCCAAAAATACAGGTCTCTGACGTCAAGAAAAGCATGAAAATCGCTTTCGTGAGTGCTTTTGCTGTAAATTTATACCAGATCAGAATAACGCATAAAACTTGTATTTTTGCTTAAATTGCCAATATCAGTAGGCCTTGTTTTGAAGACAGAGAAGAAGAAGGGGGGGGGGGGTACTTTGACATAATTAAGTAAATAGGCCTATATTAAAGATATTCAAAACATGGATACACACATTTTGTACTTTTCTCAACTAAAAATTTTAAATTAGAAAGTGTCCTTTTGCATCAATCATTCAATTTTCTGTCCAACCCCTGCAAAACTCTGCATGTTGATGAACATGATGAAATTTGGGTTTTTGGTGATTCCGAGCTGAGTTTTAAAACATCATTTCTTCCGAACGGAATGTCGCAGAGGGATGAAAGTTTGCAAAATGACTAGAAACTATCTCTAGTTTACTTTAAAAAGTAAACATTTGGATTTTGATAACTATTGACGTTTATAAGAGGGCGCACCACCAAATCACTCCACGATTTATGTAACAGTGAAATTCGGTTAAAATAGTCCACCGCTTATTTGAGCTTGTTTCGGCTTTATTTTCTAAACGTATAGTCAAATTTTGTCCGTTTTCAGCTCATTTGCTTCCGACAAGTATATACATGAAGAATTCGGAGAAAAGTCCCAATTTTTTATTTCAGAGTTGAAGTTCTGGCGCGAATTTGAACAACGTCCGGTTTCCAAAATTGAGTGATTTTTAGGGTTAAATTTGCACAATTTTTCTTTGCGGCAAAATAACAGAAAAGTCGGTGGTTAGCAATATATTCCGTTAAAAGAATAATATTCTACACATGATCAGCTTTAATCTGATACAAAGCTTTATAGTTGAAATACGTAATTCAAGTGCCAAAACGAGATCCAAATGTAGGCCTTTTACCGTGTATTTCAATGGGCGCGTTTAATGGTGGTGCGCTCCCTTATAAGAGGCTTTCAAGATGTGTTACTATGTTCGCGCTTCTGTACAAAAAGACATCGAATAAGGGCGGAAGTCTTAAAAAATCAGTTTATTTCAGTCACAAATGCTTTTAATAACTTTTGTGATTAATTTTAGGAACATTTGTTAAAAAATTTACCCAAAAATACAGGTCTCTGACGTCAAGAAAAGCATGAAAATCGCTTTCGTGAGTGCTTTTGCTGTAAATTTATACCAGATCAGAATAACGCATAAAACTTGTATTTTTGCTTAAATTGCCAATATCAGTAGGCCTTGTTTTGAAGACAGAGAAGAAGAAGGGGGGTACTTTGACATAATTAAGTAAATAGGCCTATATTAAAGATATTCAAAACATGGATACACACATTTTGTACTTTTCTCAACTAAAAATTTTAAATTAGAAAGTGTCCTTTTGCATCAATCATTCAATTTTCTGTCCAACCCCTGCAAAACTCTGCATGTTGATGAACATGATGAAATTTGGGTTTTTGGTGATTCCGAGCTGAGTTTTAAAACATCATTTCTTCCGAACGGAATGTCGCAGAGGGATGAAAGTTTGCAAAATGACTAGAAACTCTCTCTAGTTTACTTTAAAAAGTAAAAATTTGGATTTTGATAACTATTGACGTTTATAAGAGGGCGCACCACCAAATCACTCCACGATTTATGTAACAGTGAAATTCGGTTAAAATAGTCCACCGCTTATTTGAGCTTGTTTCGGCTTTATTTTCTAAACGTATAGTCAAATTTTGTCCGTTTTCAGCTCATTTGCTTCCGACAAGTATATACATGAAGAATTCGAAGAAAAAGTCCCAATTTTTTATTTCAGAGTTGAAGTTCTGGCGCGAATTTGAACAACGTCCGGTTTCCAAAATTGAGTGATTTTTAGGGTTAAATTTGCACAATTTTTCTTTGCGGCAAAATAACAGAAAAAGTCGGTGGTTAGCAATATATTCCGTTAAAAGAATAATATTCTACACATGATCAGCTTTAATCTGATACCAAGCTTTATAGTTGAAATACGTAATTCAAGTGCCAAAACGAGATCCAAATGTAGGCCTTTTACCGTGTATTTCAATGGGCGCGTTTAATGGTGGTGCGCTCCCTTATAAGAGGCTTTCAAGATGTGTTACTATGTTCGCGCTTCTGTACAAAAAAGACATCGAATAAGGGCGGAAGTCTTAAAAAATCAGTTTATTTCAGTCACAAATGCTTTTAATAACTTTTGTGATTAATTTTAGGAACATTTGTTAAAAAATTTACCCAAAAATACAGGTCTCTGACGTCAAGAAAAGCATGAAAATCGCTTTCGTGAGTGCTTTTGCTGTAAATTTATACCAGATCAGAATAACGCATAAAACTTGTATTTTTGCTTAAATTGCCAATATCAGTAGGCCTTGTTTTGAAGACAGAGAAGAAGAAGGGGGGGGGGGTACTTTGACATAATTAAGTAAATAGGCCTATATTAAAGATATTCAAAACATGGATACACACATTTTGTACTTTTCTCAACTAAAAATTTTAAATTAGAAAGTGTCCTTTTGCATCAATCATTCAATTTTCTGTCCAACCCCTGCAAAACTCTGCATGTTGATGAACATGATGAAATTTGGGTTTTTGGTGATTCCGAGCTGAGTTTTAAAACATCATTTCTTCCGAACGGAATGTCGCAGAGGGATGAAAGTTTGCAAAATGACTAGAAACTATCTCTAGTTTACTTTAAAAAGTAAAAATTTGGATTTTGATAACTATTGACGTTTATAAGAGGGCGCACCACCAAATCACTCCACGATTTATGTAACAGTGAAATTCGGTTAAAATAGTCCACCGCTTATTTGAGCTTGTTTCGGCTTTATTTTCTAAACGTATAGTCAAATTTTGTCCGTTTTCAGCTCATTTGCTTCCGACAAGTATATACATGAAGAATTCGGAGAAAAAGTCCCAATTTTTATTTCAGAGTTGAAGTTCTGGCGCGAATTTGAACAACGTCCGGTTTCCAAAATTGAGTGATTTTTAGGGTTAAATTTGCACAATTTTTCTTTGCGGCAAAATAACAGAAAAGTCGGTGGTTAGCAATATATTCCGTTAAAAGAATAATATTCTACACATGATCAGCTTTAATCTGATACCAAGCTTTATAGTTGAAATACGTAATTCAAGTGCCAAAACGAGATCCAAATGTAGGCCTTTTACCGTGTATTTCAATGGGCGCGTTTAATGGTGGTGCGCCCCTTATAAGAGGCTTCCAAGATGTGTTACTATGTTCGCGCTTCTGTACAAAAAGACATCGAATAAGGGCGGAAGTCTTAAAAATCAGTTTATTTCAGTCACAAATGCTTTTAATAACTTTTGTGATTAATTTTAGGAACATTTGTTAAAAAATTTACCCAAAAATACAGGTCTCTGACGTCAAGAAAAGCATGAAAATCGCTTTCGTGAGTGCTTTTGCTGTAAATTTATACCAGATCAGAATAACGCATAAAACTTGTATTTTTGCTTAAATTGCCAATATCAGTAGGCCTTGTTTTGAAGACAGAGAAGAAGAAGGGGGGGGTACTTTGACATAATTAAGTAAATAGGCCTATATTAAAGATATTCAAAACATGGATACACACATTTTGTACTTTTCTCAACGAAAAATTTTAAATTAGAAAGTGTTTTGCATCAATCATTCAATTTTCTGTCCAACCCCTGCAAAACTCTGCATGTTGATGAACATGATGAAATTTGGGTTTTTTGGTGATTCCGAGCTGAGTTTTAAAACATCATTTCTTCCGAACGGAATGTCGCAGAGGGATGAAAGTTTGCAAAATGACTAGAAACTATCTCTAGTTTACTTTAAAAAGTAAAAATTTGGATTTTGATAACTATTGACGTTTATAAGAGGGCGCACCACCAAATCACTCCACGATTTATGTAACAGTGAAATTCGGTTAAAATAGTCCACCGCTTATTTGAGCTTGTTTCGGCTTTATTTTCTAAACGTATAGTCAAATTTTGTCCGTTTTCAGCTCATTTGCTTCCGACAAGTATATACATGAAGAATTCGGAGACAAAGTCCCAATTTTTTATTTCAGAGTTGAAGTTCTGGCGCGAATTTGAACAACGTCCGGTTTCCAAAATTGAGTGATTTTTAGGGTTAAATTTGCACAATTTTTCTTTGCGGCAAAATAACAGAAAAAGTCGGTGGTTAGCAATATATTCCGGTAAAAGAATAATATTCTACACATGATCAGCTTTAATCTGATAAGCTTTATAGTTGAAATACGTAATTCAAGTGCCAAAACGAGATCCAAATGTAGGCCTTTTACCGTGTATTTCAATGGGCGCGTTTAATGGTGGTGCGCTCCCTTATAAGAGGCTTTCAAGATGTGTTACTATGTTCGCGCTTCTGTACAAAAAAAGACATCGAATAAGGGCGGAAGTCTTAAAAATCAGTTTATTTCAGTCACAAATGCTTTTAATAACTTTTGTGATTAATTTTAGGAACATTTGTTAAAAAATTTACCCAAAAATACAGGTCTCTGACGTCAAGAAAAGCATGAAAATCGCTTTCGTGAGTGCTTTTGCTGTAAATTTATACCAGATCAGAATAACGCATAAAACTTGTATTTTTGCTTAAATTGCCAATATCAGTAGGCCTTGTTTTGAAGACAGAGAAGAAGAAGGGGGGTACTTTGACATAATTAAGTAAATAGGCCTATATTAAAGATATTCAAAACATAAAAACACACATTTTGTACTTTTCTCAACTAAAAATTTTAAATTAGAAAGTGTCCTTTGCAACAATCATTCAATTTTCTGTCCAACCCCTGCAAAACTCTGCATGTTGATGAACATGATGAAATTTGGGTTTTTGGTGATTCCGAGCTGAGTTTTAAAACATCATTTCTTCCGAACGGAATGTCGCAGAGGGATGAAAGTTTGCAAAATGACTAGAAACTATCTCTAGTTTACTTTAAAAAGTAAAAATTTGGATTTTGATAACTATTGACGTTTATAAGAGGGCGCACCACCAAATCACTCCACGATTTATGTAACAGTGAAATTCGGTTAAAATAGTCCACCGCTTATTTGAGCTTGTTTCGGCTTTATTTTCTAAACGTATAGTCAAATTTTGTCCGTTTTCAGCTCATTTGCTTCCGACAAGTATATACATGAAGAATTCGGAGAAAAAGTCCCAATTTTTATTTCAGAGTTGAAGTTCTGGCGCGAATTTGAACAACGTCCGGTTTCCAAAATTGAGTGATTTTTAGGGTTAAATTTGCACAATTTTTCTTTGCGGCAAAATAACAGAAAAGTCGGTGGTTAGCAATATATTCCGTTAAAAGAATAATATTCTACACATGATCAGCTTTAATCTGATACCAAGCTTTATAGTTGAAATACGTAATTCAAGTGCCAAACGAGATCCAAATGTAGGCCTTTACCGTGTATTTCAATGGGCGCGTTTAATGGTGGTGCGCCCCTTATAAGAGGCTTTCAAGATGTGTTACTATGTTCGCGCTTCTGTACAAAAAGACATCGAATAAGGGCGGAAGTCTTAAAAAATCAGTTTATTTCAGTCACAAATGCTTTTAATAACTTTTGTGATTAATTTTAGGAACATTTGTTAAAAAATTTACCCAAAAATACAGGTCTCTGACGTCAAGAAAAGCATGAAAATCGCTTTCGTGAGTGCTTTTGCTGTAAATTTATACCAGATCAGAATAACGCATAAAACTTGTATTTTTGCTTAAATTGCCAATATCAGTAGGCCTTGTTTTGAAGACAGAGAAGAAGAAGGGGGGGGGGGGTACTTTGACATAATTAAGTAAATAGGCCTATATTAAAGATATTCAAAACATGGATACACACATTTTGTACTTTTCTCAACTAAAAATTTTAAATTAGAAAGTGTCCTTTGCATCAATCATTCAATTTTCTGTCCAACCCCTGCAAAACTCTGCATGTTGATGAACATGATGAAATTTGGGTTTTTTGGTGATTCCGAGCTGAGTTTTAAAACATCATTTCTTCCGAACGGAATGTCGCAGAGGGATGAAAGTTTGCAAAATGACTAGAAACTATCTCTAGTTTACTTTAAAAAGTAAAAATTTGGATTTTGATAACTATTGACGTTTATAAGAGGGCGCACCACCAAATCACTCCACGATTTATGTAACAGTGAAATTCGGTTAAAATAGTCCACCGCTTATTTGAGCTTGTTTCGGCTTTATTTTCTAAACGTATAGTCAAATTTTGTCCGTTTTCAGCTCATTTGCTTCCGACAAGTATATACATGAAGAATTCGGAGAAAAAGTCCCAATTTTTATTTCAGAGTTGAAGTTCTGGCGCGAATTTGAACAACGTCCGGTTTCCAAAATTGAGTGATTTTTAGGGTTAAATTTGCACAATTTTTCTTTGCGGCAAAATAACAGAAAAGGGCGGTGGTTAGCAATATATTCCGTTAAAAGAATAATATTCTACACATGATCAGCTTTAATCTGATACCAAGCTTTATAGTTGAAATACGTAATTCAAGTGCCAAAACGAGATCCAAATGTAGGCCTTTTACCGTGTATTTCAATGGGCGCGTTTAATGGTGGTGCGCTCCCTTATAAGAGGCTTTCAAGATGTGTTACTATGTTCGCGCTTCTGTACAAAAAGACATCGAATAAGGCGGAAGTCTTAAAAATCAGTTTATTTCAGTCACAAATGCTTTTAATAACTTTTGTGATTAATTTTAGGAACATTTGTTAAAAAATTTACCAAAAATACAGGTCTCTGACGTCAAGAAAAGCATGAAAATCGCTTTCGTGAGTGCTTTTGCTGTAAATTTATACCAGATCAGAATAACGCATAAAACTTGTATTTTTGCTTAAATTGCCAATATCAGTAGGCCTTGTTTTGAAGACAGAGAAGAAGAAGGGGGGTACTTTGACATAATTAAGTAAATAGGCCTATATTAAAGATATTCAAAACATGGATACACATTTTGTACTTTTCTCAACTAAAATTTTAAATTAGAAAGTGTCCTTTTGCATCAATCATTCAATTTTCTGTCCAACCCCTGCAAAACTCTGCATGTTGATGAACATGATGAAATTTGGGTTTTTTGGTGATTCCGAGCTGAGTTTAAAACATCATTTCTTCCGAACGGAATGTCGCAGAGGGATGAAAGTTTGCAAAATGACTAGAAACTATCTCTAGTTTACTTTAAAAAGTAAAAATTTGGATTTTGATAACTATTGACGTTTATAAGAGGGCGCACCACCAAATCACTCCACGATTTATGTAACAGTGAAATTCGGTTAAAATAGTCCACCGCTTATTTGAGCTTGTTTCGGCTTTATTTTCTAAACGTATAGTCAAATTTTGTCCGTTTTCAGCTCATTTGCTTCCGACAAGTATATACATGAAGAATTCGGAGAAAAAGTCCCAATTTTTTTTTTATTTTTGAAGTTCTGGCGCGAATTTGAACAACGTCCGGTTTCCAAAATTGAGTGATTTTTAGGGTTAAATTTGCACAATTTTCTTTGCGGCAAAATAACAGAAAAAAGTCGGTGGTTAGCAATATATTCCGTTAAAGAATAATATTCTACACATGATCAGCTTTAATCTGATACCAAGCTTTATAGTTGAAATACGTAATTCAAGTGCCAAAACGAGATCCAAATGTAGGCCTTTTACCGTGTATTTCAATGGGCGCGTTTAATGGTGGTGCGCTCCCTTATAAGAGGCTTTCAAGATGTGTTACTATGTTCGCGCTTCTGTACAAAAAGACATCGAATAAGGGAAAAAAAAAAAAAAAATCAGTTTATTTCAGTCACAAATGCTTTTAATAACTTTTGTGATTAATTTTAGGAACATTTGTTAAAAAATTTACCCAAAAATACAGGTCTCTGACGTCAAGAAAAGCATGAAAATCGCTTTCGTGAGTGCTTTTGCTGTAAATTTATACCAGATCAGAATAACGCATAAAACTTGTATTTTTGCTTAAATTGCCAATATCAGTAGGCCTTGTTTTGAAGACAGAGAAGAAGAAGGGGGGGGGGTACTTTGACATAATTAAGTAAATAGGCCTATATTAAAGATATTCAAAACATGGATACACACATTTTGTACTTTTCTCAACTAAAAATTTTAAATTAGAAAGTGTCCTTTTGCATCAATCATTCAATTTTCTGTCCAACCCCTGCAAAACTCTGCATGTTGATGAACATGATGAAATTTGGGTTTTTGGTGATTCGAGCTGAGTTTTAAAACATCATTTCTTCCGAACGGAATGTCGCAGAGGGATGAAAGTTTGCAAAATGACTAGAAACTATCTCTAGTTTACTTTAAAAAGAAAAAATTTGGATTTTGATAACTATTGACGTTTATAAGAGGGCGCACCACCAAATCACTCCACGATTTATGTAACAGTGAAATTCGGTTAAAATAGTCCACCGCTTATTTGAGCTTGTTTTGGCTTTATTTTCTAAACGTATAGTCAAATTTTGTCCGTTTTCAGCTCATTTGCTTCCGACAAGTATATACATGAAGAATTCGGAGAAAAAGTCCCAATTTTTTATTTCAGAGTTGAAGTTCTGGCGCGAATTTGAACAACGTCCGGTTTCCAAAATTGATTGATTTTTTAAGGTTAAATTTGCATAATTTTTCTTTGCGGCAAAATAACAGAAAAACTCGGTGGTTATCAATATATTACGTTAAAAAGAATAATATTCTACACATGATCAGCTTTAATCTGATACAAGCTTTATAGTTGAAATACGTAATTCAAGTGCCAAAACGAGATCCAAATGTAGGCCTTTTACCGTGTATTTCAATGGGCGCGTTTAATGGTGGTGCGCTCCCTTATAAGAGGCTTTCTAAGATGTGTTACTATGTTCAGCTTCTGTACAAAAAGACATCGAATAAGGGCGGAAGTCTTAAAAATCAGTTTATTTCAGTCACAAATGCTTTTAATAACTTTTGTGATTAATTTTAGAACATTTGTTAAAAATTTACCCAAAATACAGGTCTCTGACGTCAAGAAAAGCATGAAAATCGCTTTTGAGTGCTTTTGCTGTAAATTTATACCAGATCAGAATAACGCATAAAACTTGTATTTTTGCTTAAATTGCCAATATCAGTAGGCCTTGTTTTGAAGACAGAGAAGAAGAAGGGGGGGGGGTACTTTGACATAATTAAGTAAATAGGCCTATATTAAAGATATTCAAAACATGGATACACACATTTTGTACTTTTCTCAACTAAAATTTTAAATTAGAAAGTGTCCTTTTGCATCAATCATTCAATTTTCTGTCCAACCCTGCAAAACTCTGCATGTTGATGAACATGATGAAATTTGGGTTTTTTGGTGATTCCGAGCTGAGTTTTAAAACATCATTTCTTCCGAACGGAATGTCGCAGAGGGATGAAAGTTTGCAAAATGACTAGAAACTATCTCTAGTTTACTTTAAAAAAGTAAAAATTTGGATTTTGATAACTATTGACGTTTATAAGAGGGCGCACCACCAAATCACTCCACGATTTATGTAACAGTGAAATTCGGTTAAAATAGTCCACCGCTTATTTGAGCTTGTTTCGGCTTTATTTTCTAAACGTATAGTCAAATTTTGTCCGTTTTCAGCTCATTTGCTTCCGACAAGTATATACATGAAGAATTCGGAGAAAAAGTCCCAATTTTTTATTTCAGAGTTGAAGTTCTGGCGCGAATTTGAACAACGTCCGGTTTCCAAAATTGAGTGATTTTTTAGGGTTAAATTTGCACAATTTTTCTTTGCGGAAAAAAAAAAAAAAAAGTCGGTGGTTAGCAATATATTCCGTTAAAGAATAATATTCTACACATGATCAGCTTCTTAATCTGATACTACCAAGCTTTATAGTTGAAATACGTAATTCAAATTGCCAAAACGAGATCCAAATGTAGGCCTTTTACCGTGTATTTCAATGGGCGCGTTTAATGGTGGTGCGCTCCCTTATAAGAGGCTTTCAAGATGTGTTACTATGTTCGCGCTTCTGTACAAAAAGACATCGAATAAGGGCGGAAGTCTTAAAAAATCAGTTTATTTCAGTCACAAATGCTTTTAATAACTTTTTTTTTTTTTTTTTTAACATTTGTTAAAAAATTTACCCTAAAATACAGGTCTCTGACGTCAAGAAAAGCACATGAAAATCGCTTTCGTGAGTGCTTTTGCTGTAAATTTATACCAGATCAGAATAACGCATAAACTTGTATTTTGCTTAAATTGCCAATATCAGTAGGCCTTGTTTTGAAGACAGAGAAGAAGAAGGGGGGGGGGGGTACTTTGACATCATTAAGTAAATAGGCCCATATTATTAAAGATATTCAAAACATGAATATACACATTTTGTACTTTTCTCAACTAAAAATTTTAAATTAGAAAGTGTCCTTTGCATCAATCATTCAATTTTCTGTCCAACCCTGCAAAACTCTGCATGTTGATGAACATGATGAAATTTGGGTTTTTGGTGATTCCGAGCTGAGTTTTAAAACATCATTTCTTCCGAACGGAATGTCGCAGAGGGATGAAAGTTTGCAAAATGACTAGAAACTATCTCTAGTTTACTTTAAAAAGTAAAAATTTGGATTTT